>NW_019385012.1:0-14387 GCF_000671375.1 Centruroides sculpturatus | reverse complement strand
GGTTTGCGAAGAATCTTTTCTTGATTTTACTCACCAATTCGGTGCTTGCTTGCATTCTAGGATTTAAATTTATCTACGTAAAAAGAAGGAGTGGGGAAAGGAAGTGAAAGAAACAAACTTTTGAACTTTAACGATACGGAAGCCGTTAATGTGCAGATTACCTAGATACTCTGCAAATTACCTAGGTAATTTGAGAAATTGAACAATTTTCGCAGCTTTAACAGATTACCCTAGTTAATCTGCAGATTAGCTAGGTAATGCGCACATTAACGGATTTCGAGCTTTAGCGGTAACATATAAATCAGTTATCCGAAATATCAATTTTCTGAACCACCCAGTTCCCAACTGATTCGGATAAACGACGCTCTACTGTATATGGATATTGGGCGATTACTGGAACAAATTCACAATATAAAGGAAGTGTGACATGTACACAATTAAAGACACTGCCAAATTATCAGGCTACGAGAAAGCTAATTGGATACAAATTAATTTGTCAAATATCATTTAATTATTTAATTAGCCTTATAGCTCAATAATTCAGCAGTCTATTTGTCTTTAATGATCAAGTTTATGAAGAAAAACTTCATACTCATTTGTATTCTTGCCCAATTTGCACACCCTGGCAAAATGCAGTTATTGAAGCTGCTGGGAATGGTTAAAAATTAAGACAAGTAAAGAATTTTCAGTCCTGCCACAAATACATATTGATTATTGACAATCTGTGACATGCCATAACAAGCAAAAATTTAAAATACAGTAGAACCTTGATTATCCGGACTTCTTTTATCCAAATTTTTGATTATCTGGATTGTTCAAAATAAACAAAAATTTTATGAATTTGCTGATTTGCACTTGGTGAATTATGATACTGTTTATGTACATGATGGAATGCATAACTTTTTTGTTTCAACAACATCTCACCCAGCACAGTGGTTGTAAACTCTTAAATATATTTTACATTGTAATAAAAATATAACTTGACATACGTATTTATAAATAATTTATATTCAAATTACATCATTTCTATGACCAAGGACGGCGTAAGGCATGAGCGATGTGGGCCACCATTTATGCCTCGTGGTCCAAAGGGCCTCACGCTTTGAAGGTTTATGCATTATTTAAAAGCCGCGAATGCAACAAAAAAATTTTACTTGTCATAAAACGATAAATAGTTTGTCAAATTTTTATTTATAAAAATGCAGTTTCAACTGCTTTTTATTTTATAAAATCCATCTTCTTGCGCCATCAGAGGGCCTTTTAAACAATAGGTAATCTGTTAGCACTGGTCAGTAGTAGTCCAAATTTGATACGAACGTGTTTATTGAAAATTTGATCACGATATAAATACAGTATTTATTTTTAATATTACCGATATGTCATCGAAAAGAAAACATGTTGTATTATCATTAAAAGGCAAATTAAAATATTTGTTTCGATTATCCGAATTTTTCCTTATCCAGACTACCTTCATCCCCAATTAGTCCAGATAATCGAGGTTCTACTGCACTAATAAGCAGGCTTAAAATTAATAAATACAAATGTATTATGACAGTTTATGAATTAATTATACTTTCTATTTGCAAAATTTCTTCAACCTTAACACAAAATAAAAAAAAAAAAAATGAACTTTTTAAGAAATTTTAAAGATTTCCTGGATGAAAAGAATTTCCTGGGTTAAAAAGCAGTTGATATTCCAGAATCCCATTAGAGAAACCCTAATGCCAACATCATAGAAATCCGCCCACTCTTGAAACCATGTCATTACTATCATCAAACTTCTTTTCAGAGTGATCTCCCTTCAAATTTAGAAACAAGTGATAATTGCTTGTTGCAAGATTGTAATGAATGTTCCAAAACTTCCTGTGTGATACAAGCAGATTGTAGTAGGACATTGTTTTGCATGTCCATAATGTCTTTTCTATAAATGGAAACAAGTTGCCAATCAATTTCAATTGCAGTTTCTTCTTTTGTGCAATGGAATTGAATTACTGAATGAATCTGGCACTTGGTGACATTACTAATTGACATGGCCATTTTAAACACAATGCAAACATAACAATGATGCAATCATGTCACTTCTGTCACACGACTCAGGTCCCAACAGATGCAGCACTGCCGAAAGCCATGAAAATAAATTGTTTTTGGATTTCTACTTGCCTTGTTTCTTTACTTTGCAAACAAGCTTGGTATGTGGTGATCAGATAGGTAGGTAGAGTTAATGAGAGAAACGAATTAACATTTTCAGGAATTATCAATATACTGTGCATGACACTTGTGTTATATTCTAACGTAAGTAGTCTGCTTATTTTGATATGCTTTGGAGTAGAATTTTTTGAGAAAGTATAATTTATAAAAAAATTTATATGCATGCTAAATTCATAAGTTTTGTTTTCATACTCCTTACTTACATAAAACATTATCATTAGCTATGATGTTATGTGCATGTATGCAGGTATTTTGCATACATGCACGTAACATCAGAAAATGCAAAATAATTGTAGGATGTTTTTAAAGCAAAAAATATTTTGTTTCAAACTACAAATCTAGTGCTTTCAAATTTCTAGAAAAATGAATGAATTCTTTGACTTTACACCAGGATATGTGTAACACAGATACGTAAAATCTATACCCAAATTATAGCTTTTAACTTGCTATATATTATTAAAAAACTGTTAATTTGTTAATAACTGGATTAAAACTAAATACAGTAGAACCTCGATTATCCGGACCTCTATTATCCGGATTTTCGATTATCCGGATTGTTCAAAATAAACAAAAATTTTACGAATTTGCTGATTTGCACTTGGCGAATTACGATACTGTTTATGTACGTGATGGAATGCATAACTTTTTTTGTTTCAACAACGTCTCACCCAGCACAGTGGTCGTAAACTCTTAAATATATTTTGCGTCGTAATAAATATATAATTTGACATACGTATTTATAAATAATTTATATTCAAATTATATTATTTCTATGACCAAGGGCGGCGTATGAGCAACGTGGGCCACCGCCTATGCCTCGCGGTTCGAAGGGCCTCGCGCCTCGAAGGTTTATGCATTACTTAAAAGCCGCGAACGCGACGAAAAAATTTTACTCGTCATAAAACGATAAATAGTTTGTCAAATTTTTATTCATAAAAATGCAGTTTCAACTGCTTTTTATTTTATAAAATCCGTCTTCTTGCGCCACCAGAGGGCCTTTTAAACAATAGGTAGTCTGTTAGCGTTGGTCAGTAGTAGTCCAAATTCAATACGAACGTTTGTTTCTTGAAAATTTGATCACGATTTAAATACAGTATTTACTTTTAATATTACCGATATGTCATCGAAAAGAAAACGTGTTGTATTATCATTAAAAGACAAATTAAAGTATTTTTTCGATTATCCGGATTTTTCCTTATCCGGACTACCTTTATCCCCAATTAGTCCGGATAATCGAGGTTCTACTGTATGTAAATTTATGTTTTGAATTTAACTTACTCTGTTTAAACTGCTTTCTTTTCATAGTTAGCTATGGGAAAGATGATGGAACAAGGTCCAGTACTCATTATTACCTTTCAGTCACAACAAATTATGGTAGTTGTTGATTCATCTGGTAAAGTTGTGGAAGGAGATAGGGTTAGTAATTTTTAATTATTATTACATTTTTTTTTGATATTGCTAAATTCTAACATATTTTAATTTTCTAGGATAAAATCATCCGAATGCATTACGTTTGGGTACTGTGTAGGGATCAAACTGAATTAGATCATAAAGTGGCTTGGAAACTTATGGACTTATCTGCAAATAGTGCACAACAATGGTTGTAAAATGATGAGCCTTAAATTATAACTAGGAGCTGAAGATTTCAGAAGGCCAGTTAAATACAAGATTTAATGTTCCAGAAAATAAAAAATTAGTTCTGGCAGGAGAACTGAATATTGTATCTACACCAATATTGCAATGTCTCATACTGGATTAAAATATGAGAATATTTTAATTTGAAATTACACATGTTATGTTGTAATTGTCTGAATTTAAATTTTGTATAGTGCAGATGTTTTAGTACTAGTATTTACAACAATAAATGTTAATTTATATTTTGATAGTATCAACTTCATTTATTTTAGAAAACAAATTTTTTATTTATATATGTTTCCAGAATTTTCCATATTTGCTGAATTTTATTTGAAAACAAGGAAATTCTCAAAAGTTATATACAGGGTAATGCAGCCCATTGAGACATTGTATGTAAATAAATATGTCTGGAGATAGAGCATTATCATATAGAGCAGACATGGCCAACAAGTTGATCAAACATAACATGGCATACTAAAATGAGAAAAATTCTATAGTTCAACCAAATAGTTTATTATGACAATAGTGGAAACTTCTGCTGAAAACTGGCGACAAGCTTCAGCCCGCCATCTAGTGGTTTGAGGAGATAACTACACTTCACTCCATTTGTACCACGTGTATAAGGAGACGTTTTTGGGTATTAATATAGATATAGTAAGATATATATATAATAATATATTAATATTAATATAGTTTTGAACATTTTTGTATCTCATAATAATTATAATGGCTGGAAGAGGGGTTATTTGTGCTATGTATGGCTACTTTAACTATAAGATACAAAGTGATCACAAGTCGTTTTACAGATTCCCTAAAAACAAACAAGTGTAAGTAAATTCATAAGCAATTAGATTGTTTTCATTTATATCAACATTCCTTATTTAAAATATTGTTATCATTCAACGTATGTGTTTATATTGATTTTCAGATGCACTCAGTGGGTTGTTAAAAGCAGAAGGTCCGACTTAGACAATATTTTAAAAACAAAAGGGCCAGAATATTTAAATAGAAACTACGTTGTGTGTTCTGACCATTTTACGGAAAAAGATTTCAGAAACAAAAATCTCTTAAGCCAAGGGTATTTAAAGTTGTTTGTTATTTGTTTACTTAATGTTATTTAATGGTATTCTTCACCTATTTTTTGTTCCTTTCACCGAATTAGAAGTTTACTATCTAATATTGAACTTATTGCTAATTATGCACACACAGATTTTATTTAGTTTCCTATCACTATACTTCACTAAAAATTTGTTTTACATATGATACAAGATCTGGCCTGGTGCAGTTCCCTCATTATTAATTTATAATGCCAAGCAGACCACGATGAGAAGTAGCCCCCAAGAAAACTAGAAGAACCTTCAAACGTAGAAATGTCACTTGATTTAGAAACAGTACCAACAGCTGCCCAGGAAATTAGCAATGAACTATCTTCAACAAAAGACATTAGAAAATGTTGTTCAGATCTGGCAAAAAAATTTAGAAATTCACAGAAGCAATTATCAAAATATAAATTATTGACAAGAAGCCTGAAAACAAAGTTATGGCAGCTGCAAAAAGAACGATCAAAGTGTACTTGTGAAAACAATGTTGGTGATAGTGTTGCTCAAAACTTTATAAATTTACAACTAAAACTAAAGAACCGTAAAGCTCAGGGTTGAAGATATTCACATAATGATAAGAATTTTGCTTTGGCTTTACATTATTGCTCACCTAGATCATACAAGTTTATGCAAAAACATTTTTCTTTGCCTAGTACTAGGTCATTAAGAAGCTGGTTACAAAATGTTGAAGTAAAGCCTGGAGTAAATAAACTGGTTCTAAGTTTATTAGAAATAAAAGCCAAGAAAATGAAAACAGAGGAAAAAGTTATTTCATTGGTGTTTGATGAGATGTCCATCAATTCATCATTGTCATATGATCCTCAAACTGATTACTTAGAAGGCTATGAAGATTTTGGTGAAGATATTGCATCACAGCCAATAGAAGCACCTGCCCGTCATCAATGTGACCAAGCAATGGTATTTATGATTAAAGGTTTATACTGCAATTTTAAACAAATGGTTACTATCTAACAAAAAATGCTATGCCAGGACATCGCATCAAAGATTTGTTGTGCAATATTATAAAGTGTCTTCAGGAAGTAGGTTTAGTTCCTAAAGCAATTGTTTGTGACCAAGGTGCTAATAACATGAAAATGAGAAAGTTGTTAGGTGTGACTGCAGAAAAGCCATTCATTGAAATTAATGATGAAAAAATCTATTTTTTTCATGATTTACCTCATTTGATTAAGTCAGTGAGAAACAATTTGAAAAAATATTACTTCTATTGTAATGGTAAACTATGCAGTTGGCCTCACATAGACCCATTCTATCATAAAGATTCCAAAATGATTCCACGATTGGCTCCAAAGTTGACAAAAAAATGCATAACACTTCCCCCATTTTCATGTATGAGAGTATGTTTAGCTGTCAGAGTCTTAAGTCACTCTGTAGCTTCTGGAATCTTAGTGCATGTAGCATTCAATTCTCTACCATCAACTGCTGTGAACACAGCAGAATTTCTTGAAATGTGTGACACATTATTTGATATATTTAATTCTTCTAGTTGCAAAAGTCCAAAAGAGTATAGAAAACCTTTAAGTAATAATTCAAAACATCTGCAAAAGCTAGATGAAATTATTGAATGTTTGAGGAAGCTGATAGTCTTAAATAAAGGCAAATGTAAACCTATTTGTATCCAAGGCTGGATAGATAATATTATTGCATTGAAGTTACTGTGGTCAGAGTTACATAATGATTATGGTTTTCTATATTTGTTAACCAGGAGACTTACACAAGACTGCATTGAAAACATATTTTCAATCATTCGGGGAAAGGGAGGTAATAATGTAAACCCAGATGCAACTAAATTCCGCAGTGCCTTAAAGAGTGTAATGGTAAATCAATTGTTTACTGCTTCTGATGACAGTAATTGTGAAATTGATGCTGCAACATTTTTGTTAACACATAGTGATTTGCTGAAGTGTAATTTCAAAGTTAATGTCAATGAATAGTGTGTCCAGGACAATCATATAATTGGTTACGATGTAGCACAAACAAATGCAGANACTGTTTGATGCTTTTTACAATTATGTTGAAAAAATATGGAAAAAAGACTATTTATTATTTATAATTTCTAGTTTTACATTTTAGTTTTCACTAAAAGCCGAATACTAATTTTATGTTTATTTTGTATCGTGTATTTTGGTTTATGTATTCTTAGTGTTAAACATCCATAGGAGTGGTGCACTTATTCTAATAAAAAACAAGAGAAAGAAACCACTACACGGACTTTCTCCCATAACAAAAAATGTGTAGAGCGTGAATCTGCTAGCGTTATTACTCTATCACATCAGACGAGACAACGAATGTTCTTAATAGAAACTGCCAAATTGAAGCCGAATTCAAAACGCCACCACTCAACAAGATCAAAAAATAAAAATAAGAATATTACGTAAGACGAGATCTATTACCCCCTACCCCTGAGTAAGAAATTGTAAGAAATCCTTGACCCCCACCCACCCCAAAATATCTTACGTAATTTATGGACGGCCCCTAATGCACCATTTGAGCGCAAAAAATTGTTGAGGAAAAATTTTCTGTTAGCGAACCCTTTGTTAAATATTTCGAATATCACCACTGCACAGAAGTTTTGGATTGTCTTGTATACTTGTATATAGGGCGGTATATCTTGAATTGTTGACGTCCCTGTCAACAAAGGCGTTCCTGCAAACATTTAGAATATTTGTGACAAGAAGAGGACGCCCTTCTGTTATTTATAGTGATAACGGCACAAATTTTGTCGGTGCCGCCAAAATTTTCTCTGTGGCGACACTTAAAGAGATCAAAGATGAAATTCTTGTTCAAGACATTACCTGGAAGTTCATTCCTTCAGCTTCGCCATGGTGGGGTGGCTGGTGGGAAAGGTTGGTAGGATGTATAAAGCAGATTATGAGAATTTGACTTATGAATTTTATGAGGAGAATATTGTGAAATATGACGAGCTTCGTTAACCTACGAAGAACTCTACACAATTATCTGTGAGGTAAAGAGTTTGATGAACTCTCGACCACTTACTACTCTCTCGGAAGATATTGAAGATTTAATTCCGTTGACTCGTAATATGTTTCTGCAAGGAGTAANAAACTACGTTGTGTGTTCTGACCATTTTACGGAAAAAGATTTCAGAAACAAAAATCTCTTAAGCCAAGGGTATTTAAAGTTGTTTGTTATTTGTTTACTTAATGTTATTTAATGGTATTCTTCACCTATTTTTTGTTCCTTTCACCGAATTAGAAGTTTACTATCTAATATTGAACTTATTGCTAATTATGCACACACAGATTTTATTTAGTTTCCTATCACTATACTTCACTAAAAATTTGTTTTACATATGATACAAGATCTGGCCTGGTGCAGTTCCCTCATTATTAATTTATAATGCCAAGCAGACCACGATGAGAAGTAGCCCCCAAGAAAACTAGAAGAACCTTCAAACGTAGAAATGTCACTTGATTTAGAAACAGTACCAACAGCTGCCCAGGAAATTAGCAATGAACTATCTTCAACAAAAGACATTAGAAAATGTTGTTCAGATCTGGCAAAAAAATTTAGAAATTCACAGAAGCAATTATCAAAATATAAATTATTGACAAGAAGCCTGAAAACAAAGTTATGGCAGCTGCAAAAAGAACGATCAAAGTGTACTTGTGAAAACAATGTTGGTGATAGTGTTGCTCAAAACTTTATAAATTTACAACTAAAACTAAAGAACCGTAAAGCTCAGGGTTGAAGATATTCACATAATGATAAGAATTTTGCTTTGGCTTTACATTATTGCTCACCTAGATCATACAAGTTTATGCAAAAACATTTTTCTTTGCCTAGTACTAGGTCATTAAGAAGCTGGTTACAAAATGTTGAAGTAAAGCCTGGAGTAAATAAACTGGTTCTAAGTTTATTAGAAATAAAAGCCAAGAAAATGAAAACAGAGGAAAAAGTTATTTCATTGGTGTTTGATGAGATGTCCATCAATTCATCATTGTCATATGATCCTCAAACTGATTACTTAGAAGGCTATGAAGATTTTGGTGAAGATACTGCATCACAGCCAATAGAAGCACCTGCCCGTCATCAATGTGACCAAGCAATGGTATTTATGATTAAAGGTTTATACTGCAATTTTAAACAAATGGTTACTATCTAACAAAAAATGCTATGCCAGGACATCGCATCAAAGATTTGTTGTGCAATATTATAAAGTGTCTTCAGGAAGTAGGTTTAGTTCCTAAAGCAATTGTTTGTGACCAAGGTGCTAATAACATGAAAATGAGAAAGTTGTTAGGTGTGACTGCAGAAAAGCCATTCATTGAAATTAATGATGAAAAAATCTATTTTTTTCATGATTTACCTCATTTGATTAAGTCAGTGAGAAACAATTTGAAAAAATATTACTTCTATTGTAATGGTAAACTATGCAGTTGGCCTCACATAGACCCATTCTATCATAAAGATTCCAAAATGATTCCACGATTGGCTCCAAAGTTGACAAAAAAATGCATAACACTTCCCCCATTTTCATGTATGAGAGTATGTTTAGCTGTCAGAGTCTTAAGTCACTCTGTAGCTTCTGGAATCTTAGTGCATGTAGCATTCAATTCTCTACCATCAACTGCTGTGAACACAGCAGAATTTCTTGAAATGTGTGACACATTATTTGATATATTTAATTCTTCTAGTTGCAAAAGTCCAAAAGAGTATAGAAAACCTTTAAGCAATAATTCAAAACATCTGCAAAAGCTAGATGAAATTATTGAATGTTTGAGGAAGCTGATAGTCTTAAATAAAGGCAAATGTAAACCTATTTGTATCCAAGGCTGGATAGATAATATTATTTATTGCATTGAAGTTACTGTGGTCAGAGTTACATAATGATTATGGTTTTCTATATTTGTTAACCAGGAGACTTACATAAGACTGCATTGAAAACATATTTTCAATCATTCGGGGAAAGGGAGGTAATAATGTAAACCCAGATGCAACTAAATTCCGCAGTGCCTTAAAGAGTGTAATGGTAAATCAATTGTTTACTGCTTCTGATGACAGTAATTGTGAAATTGATGCTGCAACATTTTTGATAACACACAGTGATTTGCTGAAGTGTAATTTCGAAGTTAATGTCAATGAAAAGTGTAGCCAGGACAATCATATAATTGGTTATGATGTAGCACAAACAAATGCAGAGCATTATGTGATGAGATGGGCATGCAGCAAATTACTCCATACCGAGTGTAAAAATGTATTATCATCTTTTAATAATGATTATGATATGGGAAATTTTCACATAGAAATGAAAAAATATGATGACAATTGCAGAATGCTGTATCCAAATGGGTGTGGGGAAAAAATTATCTTCAGAAATGTCAGCAATATTTCAAAACAATTTTAATATATTTTTGTTACAGAGCCCATATGGAATTAAAACTAAGTTAGTTAATTATTTCTTAAAGAATGCAAATATTAAAGGTGTTTGTGACAATTGTATTAAATTATTGGCAGATAAATATTTCAAAGTCCTTATTAAAGCATATGTGACAAAAAATAATGATTCGTCTGAAAGTTTTCTGAGAACAAAAAATGCTAAATTAAAAAAGATTGCACATATGTAATAACTGTATTATCCATGACCTGTATGATCAAACTGTGCACATAATACATTTTGGTGTTCAATGTGTTCTAATTTAATAAAATGAACTGAGGTTTTAATTTAAAAAATCTGACTCATTGCATTTGATTTGTTTTGTTACTATTATTCCTTCCTTTGAATCACTATCCATCAACGTTTCCTACTAAATAAAATTATAATTCACGTTTTAAGATCATAAAATAAAGACAAAAAGATGATAAAATATTTATTTCGTTGCATTTTTGCAAGTTTTGTTAGACTTTACATAGTCTGCGGTGTTAGTGTTCTCCTCAAACCACTAGATGTCGCTAGTTCCCGCTGTCTCCACTACGGTACATGCTAATTCACGAGAGTTTCCACTATTGTCGTATAAGCTATTTGGTTCAACTCAAGGACTATATACTAGTTTAAAGTCCTTGGGTTCAACTATTGCTAGTGCTCTGCTGTGATATGAGTGCTCATTTATGTTTTTGATTATGGCACAGTGAAAAGAACAGATAATGAGAAACAAGGTAATGGAGCATGCTGTTTGTGTTGATGGTCTCTCTTGTTTTAGAAATTTTATTGTTACATCCTAAACAATTTCAGTTATGTGCAAAACGAGTTTATCAAAGAAACAAAACTTATGAATTATAAGACGAATTGATGTAAAAACCTTTTTGTTACGGTAAATGCTATTGTTTAGCAGCTTTACCAAAAAAGGTAATCTGAAATATCAATTATAGTGCAATAAACAAATATATTTCGGAGCATTTTTATAAAAACGGGTTAAAAACGTAAAAAAGTGCAGATCATGATCTAATAATGGACGATACGGTGATTGCTTTTCCAAACGTGGCAAAATGGTACCATAGAGATTGTCGTTCTTGTGCCGCAGTCAATAATTACCGTACATTGGTAGGGGAGGAAGAAGTAAGGTAAAGATGAGACATTAAAGCTGCTGCATAATCAAGGGACAGTATGTTAACCTGGAAACCCATTCTGAGTTTTATCATAAGCTAACGAATAAGATTTCTATCGGAACCACATGATTGGCGTTTAATCAACTGTGAAAATAGAGCGGTTGCGGCCGACGTTTTCAACGCGAAAACGTGTACGTTGGACGTTCAGCGCCGCTTTCCTGTGAGCCTAGAAGTTTGACAATGGCGTGTGGAACGTCGAGCATGATTCCACTAACGTTCCAAACGCCATTGTCAAACTTCTAGGCCTACAAGAAAGCGGCGCTGAACATCCGACGTACACGTTTTCGCGTTGTAAACGTCAGCCGCAACCTCTTTAATGCTATTCTGAGCCATACGTTTAGTTTTCGGTTCCGATAGCCATATGCGATAACAGCTTTTCTTATCGATCATTCTCGAGCTGCCGTTAGGAACGTATCGATAGTAACAAGAACATGGCGATTTTAGATGTAAGGACGATATTACTTCACGAGCCAATTGGAGAGAAAATTAGCATTGGACATTGCGAATCTCGGTTTTTCGTCTTCGAGATAATGCTTTTAGGCTGAACAATACACACTTTGAAGAACTTTATCATCTTCCGAAGCCATTTCTATTACATTTATGCAATGAATTACGAGAAAAGTTAAGAGCCAGGGCTGGATTTACGAGTAAGCTGCTCGTATGTAAGCTTTAGCTTAAGCCTCGAGTTTTAAAATAATTCAAAAATTTCTACATAAAAGAAAATTGAAGTCAAATTTTGTAATAATTTTTTGTTACAAACCAACATACTACTTTTTATTTTGTGTAGTATTTATATTACAGTAGAGCATCGATTATCCGACCCCCGATCAACCGTCACATCGGTTAACCGACCGACCGTTGGCAAATTTAAATGTCCGCTAGTGATGTGGCGCTACAATATTTGGCTTTGTCTTGACTATTTTAATAGCATTTTTACGTGTTTTAGCTGGCAACACTGGTACTACCATGAAACGGAGTCAGTATTTAAACGAGGCTTAATTTTCTAATTTTTAACGATACAATAACGACGATTATTATTTTAAAAAAATGTTTGTTAGGCTTAACGTCGATAAAAATGCAACGCAAAATAAGTTAACAAAACCTTAGAATCGTGTAATATTCGAAAAGTTACGCTGTAATATGATTAATTTAAGGAGGAGTGTTAAGATTAATCATTCTCGTCATTGAAAGACCGCTCGGGATCGAGTGTCAGTTGTATATACAAAACGTAAATTGTTTATAAACTTTGTCTATTGTCTGATAAATGTATATTTTTTTAATTGTTCAGGATAGCAGATGTAATTTGTGTAAGATCCAAGTCGGATGTGTGCAAGTCAATAAAATGTTTTCGTTAATTAATCTCATCTCGTCTCTTTTTGATTTGTTCACGGTCAGAAGAAATCACAGCAGATGAAAATTGAACCAAATATGGAAAGCTTAAGGACTGGAGATCCCTATTAACCATATAACGTCTATCCATAAATTACGTCACATTTTTCTTGAAAATTTTACTCTCCCTCTCGCTTGTCCCAGTTTGCCCTGAAATGCATAAACTGTATAAAATTTAACGAAATAAAACGGATGTCCATTAATGCTGAAAGCCCCCTTGTCTGACTTCTCATAACTCTCTTCTTCCTTTCCAGTGTGGACGTCATTTAAAAAATATCTATCCGCTTGTATCTATCTCAGACAGCAAGGTGCTTGCAACGGAAAATGGCTGTTGATCCAGGCTCGTATTCGTGTTGCTCCTCTGAAGTCCATAGCGATTTCTAGTCTCGAACTTTTAGCCTGTTTATTAGGTGTCAGAACGATGAACTCTATTAAAGGAGACTTTCCACTTGAAGGAATCTCAACTCTTTATTGGACTGATTCCATGAATGTTTTATATTGGATCAGGAATCAGGAATATTGGGCTACTTTGTTATGAATAGAGTAAATGAAATTAGATATTTAAGTAGTCCAGATGACTGGAATCATGTTCCAGGGCATTTAACCCCCCAGACCTCCCATCATGGGGTTGTAATGCAAGAATTTTGGCCGAATCGCAATGGTGGGAGACACTTCAATTTCCAAACTTGCCGGTAGAAGAATGGCCTCGGCAGAAAGAAATGCTCGACATGGAGATAGTGCGCTCTGAAAGGAAAAAATCTGTGATTTCTGCGCTGGATGCAGAGAAAGCAGAAAGGTTTTATGACAATTATTCCACTTACTGGAAAATTTTACGAATAACGGCTTGGATATACAGGTTTGTCTCAAATCTCAATGGACAACTCGTTAGAATTTCAGGGGGCTCACAGTAAAGGAAATAAGGCACGTTGAATTAGTGTTATTGAAAGTGATTCAAAGAGAAGAATTTTCAAAGAGAATAAATAATCGTTTGCGAAAATTACACCTGATGATGGGCAAGGAGGGCCTTTTGAGAGTAAAGACTCTCTTATTCAGAAGTAAAGACAGTGAAGATTTCCGATTAACCATTATCTTGCCTGGGAATAACTATATTGTACAGAAATTAATAGAGTGGAAACACAAAGAATTAAACGACGCTGGTATTTAAATTTTAATGAATCATCTGCGTGAGAAATACTGGATACTATGGTGCAGAAAATATATCCGACTTATCACACTGCGATGCTTTAGGTGTCGAAGATTTGATGTGTCTCTAGCCCACCCTGAATCTCCGCCACTGCCTGTGGATCGCATAAGAGATGCTGCGCCATTCGAGGTTATTGGCGTTGATCTAACTGGTCCACTGTACCTGAGGAATACACAGAAGCAGTGGTGATATTCAGCGGGTTCGCACAAGTTCGGCCGAACCTGTAGTTAACATTTTCAAAGTTTTCCGAACACGTTGTTAAACAC
>NW_019385011.1:446226-455902 GCF_000671375.1 Centruroides sculpturatus | reverse complement strand
CGTAAAAATAATCTTAAAGTATCCAAGACATAGCCAAATATTGTAGCGCCACATCACTAGCGGACATTTGAAATTTGCCAACTAGGACGGTCGGTTAACCGAGGTGTCGGTTAATCGGGGGTCGGATAATCGAGGCTCTACTGTACATCTCTATCCATTAAATTCATCAAATAATATTTTCTCTCATTACCTTTTATTGTATGACAGCAAGTCCCGTTTTCTGTCTTTTAGTTCTAGTGAGGTATGCGATTGAAATCTGGTGACACAAGTTTTACTTAACAAATTTACTCAAGTATTTTATTAAGTGTATGAAATATGGTTAATATTTAAAGCTGATGAAATATACAGCAAAATTACTGCCAAATTACATTTTTGTTATATGTAAGTATTCGAAATGGATAGATTAATCAGCTTGGTATTTTTTCAGGAAAAAAATAGCATAAAAAAATAAGCTAAAGTTATTTCAGTTTCGATGATAAGTGACAAATAATGCTTTAAATAAATTATATTTGATCGTGTAAATGACAGTGAAGCTATATAGCCTCATGGGACCCCAGGAAAATTTGAATTAGGGGGTCACACGTGCAGTGTTAACTTCAAACACATTGTTTTAGAAAATTTTTGGGCATTTTCCCGGTATCATTGTTCGTTTTTTAATGCGACTTCCAATGCAATAACCAGGGAAGGGAGGGGAGGAGCTATTGACCTGGGCTCCTAAGATGCAGGACCTTGCAAATAGTGTTTATTTGAAATATTTTGATTTAAGTCTGTTCTAATTAAGACTGGTATTTTATTAGATAATTTTAAATTATAATTAGGGATATTGTTTGGACGTGGTTATTACTTCTTCTCTTATAGCATTACCACATAAATTATACCATATATATGAAAACGGCATAACGATCCCCAACTTGTAAGAAGTGAAACGGGTTCCGAAAAGGCTCCTTATGTTCTCGTCAGTAACCGTTCAGAGGTTTGACTGTGTATCGTCTATTAAATTAAACAGAGAAACTTTCGGTATCCATGAATCACTAATTACACGATTTTTCGTTCCAAATTACGTTGTCAGAGTCAAATCGTACACTCAAACTCACGCGAAAACCTCACGACCACGTACAATTGTTATTGTTTGCGGTATTTGATTTGTGCACCTCACTCTGTTTTCTCGTTGATTTCAAACACAAACTGACGTGATGCAAAATCGAGGTTTGACAGATATTCGAATTTACTTTAGCATTTATCCAAGCGCTAAAGACATCTTTCCGGTATTGCACGAGTATGTTGCATTGCTCGTGCAATCGTAAAAGTATTAATCGTGTCGCAGTAGGGTTCGTGAATATAAGGCATTGTCTCAGTGCTGTACAAATTAGCAGAGTGAGCACATCGGTACATAAATTGATAAGATCGCATTTTTTAATTTGCATCTTGTTCTGCTAATTGGAAACTTTTATTTTATACGATTTACACTTGCTCTTTCGTTTAATGAATTAGTTTAATTTACTTTGAAATCGATTTATATAACTAAACTAGCCGGTGACATTAACTCTGCGTCGTAAAATTACAAACATATTCTGTTAACATTACAAATTTGAAACAAGTATAATTCTTTGCTATAAATTACAGGTCTAATTATAAATGGTTTGTTTGAATAAATACGACATTTATATTAATTTCGTTGTTTGGCGAATTAAATTTGGTTAATAATGCCGCTAGGGGAAGTTCTGTTTTTGTTATTTACGCGTTACCATAGCAACATTTGAAAATTTGAATTTGAAATAGATTTTTTCATCAAAATCGGAAAATGGTAAACGGTATTTTGTATCTTACACGCCAGTCCTTATTCTATTGTTTATTTATGTATTGTTCGACTTAGATCTGTATAAATTTTGTTTTATACTCGTTTGTTTATTTGATTCAAATTTTATTTATATTCTGAAATATAGAGCTGCTTAAAAAGACATTCTCCTCAGAGGTTTAAAGGAACTCACTGTGATGTCATTAATTTGTTCGAAAATGGAGTTTTTAGGAAATTAATGTAAGTTTTAAACCAATTCATTTATTTATTTTACACTATATTCACTATATTTTTCCATATTACATTTCATACAATTTGTTTTATACGGATCAGGATTTTTATCTCTGTTGTGCATCATTGATGCCCTTCTTGCAATGTAAACTATTCTTATACGAGCAAAATGCTTAATGGGATGGATCCAGGAGCAACTTTCATCAGTTACACTTCTATAAACTTGTTTCCAGCAGTAGTGAATAATTTTAAAATCAAAACAACTGGAAATTATCCCGAAACAGTGTTTAAAATTGCATCACAAAGACTAAAAATATTTGTGATTTGACATAAATTGTCAGCAAAGACTTATATCCTGATAGTATGCAGGATTGATATCTTATGATCTATTATAACAAAATTAAATTGATTAGTGATTATGTTTAATGTACAGATTATAAGGTTCTTTCTAGTAAATAGTTGAGAGGAATCTTTAAAAAATTAGAATCTGATTTTTGATGTATCGGGAGGTATGTAAAGAATATTTTAGAGTAGAAAGGCTCTTAATGGCTCACCTGCCATTAGACACATGGTATAGAGATGGACTATGAGGTAATGGAGAGTCACTATCACTCAACAGAGATAAAATCTTACAGTTTACACACACACACACACACACACACAGATTTCTATGCCATTATTGTCTGTTTTGAAAGAAATAAAGCTTTACATTCATCTGAGGTCTAATGATGATAAATTTTTTGTTAGTTTATTGTCAGAAAAAATATTTGCATTTTAATTTGGTTTCAGCTCCAAATAATAACTGGATATTTATATTTTTAGTATTCCTCGACCTGAACCAACTATTAAAACTACTATACTGACTGCTAGTGAATTAAAAAACATACAGCAAAATGCTTTTTATATATCTCCAGAGCTGAGAAAAATCAAAGAAGATGAAAGGAAAAAATTCAGAGATGCATTAGAGGTTCTCTTATATNGACAACGTAGCAACTAATTAAAATTAAAATTAAAGCGTAAAAATACATAAATGTAAAAATAAATAACATACAACTATTAAATATTATTATAAGCCACTATCCGTTAACCAATAAAAATCATTAAGGTTCCCATAACGCAATTGTGGATATGGCGCAATTCAAGAGTTACTTGTAAGTTTTTTAATGGCATACTTCCATGCTGAGGGTAGGCCCTCTGCATCTCTGGCGTTTATACGTTTTTCATCTAGCTTGCTCCTATATATTTCCATTTTTTCAGCAGTTTTCACTAAAGTTGGGGAGTGCACTTGTCTGATGATTTCCACATCCTCCCACCTAAGTACGGATCCTTGGGCCTGAGCCTTCTAAGCCAGAACCGTTGTGTTAGATCTTTTTCTAATATCATATTTATGCTCTCTGACCCTTACTCCTAGGTTTCTCGTTGTAACTCCTATGTACTCCTTTTCTATTCCTAACTGCTGGTTCTTGTACGGGATTCTATAAACTCCTGCTTTATCTTCCTTCTTAATATCCCCTTTATCATTTCTTAGAATCTTGTACAGATTCAGTACTTGTACTCGTTTTAAGATTAACATTGATCCTTTACTGTCCACAATCTCCTTCATGACGGTTCTTACATTTTTGTTGAATGCACACTTTGCGTATTTACTAGACCACAATAATATCGAGGCTTCTGTGTGAATTGGTGGTTAGAAAAATAGAGGAAAAGGTTGTGCATAGCTTCAGAAATGATATTGTTTACTTCAAGAGATATGTGGACGATATACTATGGAAAAGTAACCTCTTTATACTATGGAAAAGTAATCGAGGAATCAGTAATTTTATAGAAAGAACCAACGATAACAAAGACAGCCTAAACCTGAAGCTAGAGCAGAAAAGTTCCGTAGTGATACATTTCTTGGATATCAATATCATCTTTAAGAAAGGGCATTTATCTACTAATGTGTATACCAAACCAACACATAGCCCACTCTACATTCCTGCGCAGTCCAATGATCCATTTCATTATAAATTAGCAACTTTTCGTGCCTTAGTCAGAAGGGCTTTTCTATATTGCAATAACATTATGAAAAGAAATAAAGAAATAAAAAGGATTATGCAGATAGCAGAAACCTTGGGTTACAGGAGAAACATAATCGCTGGCATTATTAGAAAATTTGAGATAGGCGATACAAGGGCCTAGTAAATACATAAAGTGTACGTTCAACAAAAATGTAAGAACCGTCATGAAGGAGATTGTGGACAGTAAAGGATCAATGTTAATCTTAAATCGAGTACAAGTACTGTGAATCTGTACAAGATTCTAAGAAATGATAAAGGGGTTAATAAACTCCCTTGGCAACGAATAAGGTGTTTGTTACTTGATTAATTATTTTGCCGAGTACATTTCTGTTCAACAAGAAAATCTTGTAGTCAAGCTAAATCATACCATCTATAGTTTAAAGTAATCTATCTGCAAGAGCATGGAATAAGAAAAAGAAAGCCAATGCTGCATTAAAAGGCCTTGGGTTTGTGCCAAGCAAAGCTGATCTAAGTTTATACTCAAGAACAGAAGAGGATGGTTCATTAAAATATATCCTTCTATATGTCAATGACATTCTAGTTGCAAGGAAGCATGCTGAAAACATTGACAATATATGCAAGTGCCTAAACAAGATTTTGTAATCAAGGACCTGCTATTTTGAGATCCAAGTTGAGCGGGAAGATGATGATACATTCCTTCCACACCAATAGTGATGTGCCGGATCGTTAAAAATGTATATCCGCGGATACGGATACGGATACGGATCATTCGTGTCTAGATCCGCGGATACGGATACGGATCTCAACTTTCGTACTCAGTCAGCGCCGGTGCGTGTGACCTTGGACCGATAGTTGACGCTTTGCGTTAATAACGCGACGTGTTTTGACTTGCACTGCGCGTGTTTTTGTTTATGGTGTAAAAATGTGCTAAATTAGAATTCACCACAAAGGCAGACAGGATAAAGTAACAAAAGTTAATATAATTTTCCAATTGAGCTTTTTTGCGTCTTTATACAGATTCTATTTCGGGGGATTCCAACTTCACGGTACAAACAGTAGCATGCGAAATTACAGCGATAATAATAGTTCGCTGTATCCAAATCACGTGTACAATACAGATCCCGATCGCGACAATATAACCCGGAACCTTAAAACTAACCTTAAACACTAACTTAACACTAATAACAGAAAAAGGGATAGAATTAAGAAGACAGAAAATTGATAGATAAGATAGAAATAGGGATATCTGGGGTTTTGTCCCTTTTTTCGGCTTGTTTCTTTATGCATACTGTTGGGTGGGATAACACACGCCCTTCTCTTATAACTGGCCAGTTCTCTTCTTCAATAATTAGGATTTTTTCTTCCACAGTCGTCAATACGACCTTAAAACACGATCTTTTTTCTGAACTATCCGGTCATTGAAAATACGACTCCCAGTATTCTCACCTCGTCCGTACACTCTGCTGTCCAGTTTACGAATGACCTGCTACGTCACTTCTCTTTTTTCTCCGGCTCCTGCTTACACCTTTGCTCCTCAAATTTCTAGGAACTGCTCATCCCACCCAAGGGACAGGGAATAGATAAGAAAGTTCTAGAACAAAATAGAACAATAGAACAAAGGGTAGAAAGAAGAAACGAAACTAAACTAAAATTAATATTTACAAAAATATAGCGTACCGCCACAATAGTTTAGTGCAGTGTTTCCCAACCTTTTCTTGCTATGCCCCACCTAAGCCTTTCTAAAATTCTAGTCTCCCTAACATATACAGCGGCTATACTGTTAACTTAAACTCTGGACAAGTACAAGTCCATTTTCGAATTGCCCTCCTTAGCAATCCAATTGCTCCCTGTGGGGTGTGGGCCCCACGTTGGGAAACACTGGTTTGTGGCTAGTGTGACACGGGATAGCGTAGATTACGTTTGTGTTTTTGGAGATTGTTGAGTTAAATTAAAATAAAAACAATGCCGACAAAAAAATTTAGTAGTGTAATATGGAAATATTTTACGATAGTAAATGACGAATGTGCTATTGCTACCTATCTTTAAAATTTCATATAAGTAATGAAATTCATTAAGATAAAAGATCCGTTAAAGATCCGCTAAAAAGTAACGGATACGGATCTTTTTTTTCCCTCGGATATCCGCGGATACGGATACGGATATCCGGCACATCACTAGTTGTCACATCCACTATATAGCCCTGACCTTGTGCCTTCAGATTACCATTTATTTTGTTCCATGCAGAACTCCTTAAATGGTAAAATTTTTAATGGCACTGATGATGTAAAAACACATTTAATTCAGTTTTTTGCTGGCAAAAATCAAAAGTTTTATGAACATGGAATTATGACACTGCCTGAAAGATGGCAAGAGGTCATTGACAAAAATGGACAATACCTAATTGAATAAAGTTATATTTTTAAGCAAAAATTTTGAATTTTCCTTCTCATTTAAAATCCGCAATCACTTAGTTGCCAACCCTATACTAAATTCAGGAAACCAAAACAAATTTATTAATCAGACAGGATTTTGCTTTTTTAAAAGAATATCCTCAGCTTTGAAATTACAAAGTGTGTTAGAACGAATTTTATATTTTTTGCGAATTTGTAAAGAATTGTAAAGCAGTAATAAAACTGTGCATCTGCACAGTTAACAGGAATTGCAGGTTCCACTCCAGATCAAGCATTTTTTCTCTCAAAATATTCTAAAGTAAAAATTAATTTAATCTAATTTTTTTACATTTGGCAGTCAACCTCTAGACCAGTGATTCTCAACCTTTTTTTCGTCGCGGTACATTTTTAATAATTTAAAAATTTGGCGGCACACACGGTTACTTCGGTAAGTACCGTAAGGACAACCGGTGACATCATAACAGTGATTTTTAAATGCAGTTGGTTATTTAGATCACATTTTCTAAATGTCTTAGTAACTACTGGCTGTTTCTGGTAACACCGATTACAATTTCCAAACGCACCCTAGGAAGGTAGAACCGATTGTCTCACGTCACTTATGTATGGGACATTCACAGTGACGGCACACTTCAAAAATCACTGTGGTTGAGAATCACTGCTCTAGACAAACTGATAGTTTCTAAAATAATTTCTTTTTTTTCAATTACAAAAAGATTAAATTTTTTAGAATAAATAATAATCAGGAATAAGCAAACTAAAATTATTCTTTCAGAATTTCACTGTAGTATTTTAAATAAAAGAATTATTAAAATGTATATATGATAAACTTTAATTATATTGTATTTTAATTTTTAAAATAATTCATTTAATTCACACATTGAAAATATAACTTTTTTAATAATAAACTTTGGCAATTATTCCTATTTATTTTCTCTTTGTACAGAACTTTTTGTACAAATAAATAGCATTTTAGGATAAATTCCTAATAAAAACAAAAATGAAATTTTTCTTTATTGATATTTTCTATATCTATTCTTTATTTATTTATATTTTGACAGATCTTCCTGCAAAATTTTTTTATTTTTTATTTCAACAATGTCATTATCCTAATTGTTATATTTTTCTGAATCTGGTTATTCTTATATAGGTCATTCAATCATTTCTAAATTATATTAAAATTATTTTTTGAGAAATTAGTCATATTAATACAGTAAAACTTCTCTAACTGGAATATTTCTTTAAGTCAAAAAAAATGAAGCATTCTATAGGTCTCAATAGAATAGCATAGGGATTTAACGTCTCCAACTTATATTTCCTTAACTCAAAGTTTTTCATGTTCCCTTGATACCAATTTATGTTACTTTCAATTCCCTGACTTAAATTTTAATATTTATTCTATCCAAGGTAATCATAATTACCAGATTTTCATGAAATTTTCAGCCAGTTGTATCAACTGTCCAATACCCATTTGCAGACAACATTCCAGTCCAAAATGAGAGGATTTCTCACTTTATCTCATCAAGATGTATTTGCAAAATTGTTAGATTTCATTAGTTACATTGAACATTTTGCTGAAAAGTGTTACACAGTCTATTTAAAACAAAAAACTATCAAAGATTCTTTATTTAATACAAGAGAGATAAAAATACAAATCTATTTACAATTAACATTTTTCACTCCATTGTTCTCTAACTCTAATTGTCTGTAACTCAAAGTTTTTCCTGCCCCTTGGAGCTTCGAGATAGAGAAATTTTACTGTATTTTTACCTACAGTATGATTCAACTTAGCAATTAACTTTTTAAAAAAATTTTTGTAACAAAACTTACAAAATTTGATTAGACTTTTCCAAACAAAGAATACTGAGAATGAACATTAAATTAGGCAAAACAATAACTGTATAAAAATTAATTCTTGCATTTTAGATATTGATAAGAGCAGATATAACAGTAAGACTTAAGAAACATATGATGTACAGTAAGAATAAAACAAACTCCAAATATGATTTAAGATTATACATATTATTTATGCATATAGATGAAGTTATTATAAACATTAATAAAACAAAAATTTGATTTAAATACAGAAAATATTTGTCATTCCCTATTACTTTAGTAGTATAACCAGATTTGACAAAGGGAGCCAAATTAAAATTTAATATGAATCACTACACATTTAATAAATTTTCATTTTAATATACTGTTGAAACTGTCTGTTTCAAATCTCACGAGAATGAAAAAAAAATTCAAGATAGACAGATTTCAAGACATAGGGGTTTCTACACAGTAAACAGTAATAGGTTCAATTGGATATACAGTATTTTATTAATACAATGCAAATACTGTATATATCTGTATTAGGTATAAATAAAATATTTTTGACATATCTTAAATAGTTTGTTAATAGATTCTGATGCTCAACTTTCTTCAACAAATAAGACACAAGCCAAAAACACATAGCCAATCAGAAAAAATCAGCATTAACTACAACCATGTACTGTATTGAAAGAGAAGTTTCTCAACTGCAATTTATACTATCAAAATGTAGTCACCGAGCTTTGAATTTGTAATTAACACTTAAGTCTGTAATTTGAGATATGGAGGTTTTGATAGAAAATTATTTGAGATAAACAGAAAATATTTTGAATTTAGGCTGAAAATGCAGGGAAAAAGTAAATTCTGAGATAAAGAAGTTTTTGAGATAAACACATTTGAGATACACAGGTTCAACTGTAGTTACATAAAGGATTATAATACTATTGACTTAGCAATTTATATATATTTAACTACACAATTACAGGTAGCCCCCATATAACACGGTACTTCTATAGCATGGATTCACTCTAACACAGTTCGAGAATTGATACCATCCCCCATATAACACGGTACTTTTATAGCACAGATTCACTCTGACACGGTTCGAGAAATGGGTAAAACCCTCGTACAACATGAAATGTAATAAATTTTTACATACTTAAGTACTAATAGTTCACGAAAATAATAATTTTCGTGAACTATTAGTACTTAAGTGTGTAAATTTTCTTTTCTCGTCTCCATACACATGGTCCTTTCGCAAAAATTGTTTCAATTTTGCCAGATCTTGACGCTTCTGCTTCTGGTGTTGCCAGATGTTTTTCCCTTATTCCATAAGTGCTTAGCACCATATAAGGAAATTTATAAAGATCTTTTAACTAGAAGCAAGCAATCTAAAATTACATACG
>NW_019385011.1:434287-445438 GCF_000671375.1 Centruroides sculpturatus | reverse complement strand
CAACTAATCAACCATTAGTTTTAACATGAAAGCATAAAAAAAAGGGCTCTGTTAAATATCAGTTTTCTCTTCTCGTATCTGTTCCCATCTAATTGTGTTAGTTGTCCACGTCAACTAACAAGCTCTGTTGGGTCATTAACATTCCGTAATGGCTATAATGTGCTAATAAATTATTATACTTTTGTACAGATATAACTTTATATTTAACATAATTTTCGAGGGTTATTTAGACAACGATTTTCTATTTAACTATAGAGAATAGTGGGCACTCCCCTTGGAATTAAATAGGTAAGAAGAAAGTTTTCTTATAACATTTAACCAAGTATCAAAGAGAGAAAGATCGTTAAAGAAGATAGAAACAGAGAAAGAGGATACCCAAAGGCATTATTTACATCACTTAATAATGGCCGCTTGGAGAATATTTGTTTCCCACGTTAAATCGAACCTGAATTAATACCAGAGAAAAAAAACACCCCTTATCTTATGGAATATCTTTATATAAATTGATAATAGATTAAACTATATATAATGATAATACAGTCTGTCCGTCACGCTCTACGTTTACAGAAGCTGTTAGTTGAAAGATAATTTAATTAATTGTAAAACTGGCTTATGGGAGAAGTGTTAGTTATGGCTCTGGGACACCGGGATCGAATCTATGAGAGCAACTTTCCAGGAATTTTTTGTGGAGTGGCACTGTCCCTGCTCCATTCCAATCCTGATCGATCCCACGACGAGCCTGAGAAAGGCCTGTTACTGCTCACAGGGTGGCAAAATAATGTTACATATAACGTTAGCAGGAAGTAAAATGAGAGACAGAACTGGCCCAAAACGTGTAACAATACGCGTATCAACTGAATGAAGATGGTAAAACGCCAAGTGTTGTAATTTGTGACAGTTATTTGTGTTTGAGAAACAAAGGAAGGAAAATACTAAAATTAAAAACTCCAATAACGGCCATCTCCCAACAACGATCACCTTTAATTGGCGGCCATTTTTCAGGAACGTTAAATAGAAATGTATGCAGAATAACCTCCGAACAACGGCCATTTCTATCAGCATCGATTTTTTTTCATGTTGTCATCAGTGGTCGTCGTTTGAAGATTATTTCGTGTGCATTTGAAAAACACGTCCCTAAAAAAATGGCCACCGTTTAGAGATAGATAGCCGTTGTTGGGAGGTGGCCCGTAGTTGCAGGTTTCACCGTAAACTAATAAAGTTTAATTGTAGATACAGAATTATTTATACATTATGTTATAAAGTTGCAAGATAAAATTACTTAATTTTTTTCCAATTTTGGGACTCCGAGCATGTGTGTCTCTAGGAATGTGCCTCAAGTGTCTAATGGGAAATCCGGTACAGAATACAATGGTTAGATCAATTCAGTTAGGCCTATATGGTAACAAAATCTTTACAATGATGACTAATGATGCAAGAAAATCGAAAGTGCACAAATGAGATTTGTTGGAAAATCAGGTAAAACTGATTGATAAAAGAACAAACAAAATTACAGACGGTATAAAGATTAATGTAATACACTCAATTATCCATAATTTCTGTAAAAGATGCAACAGCATGTAAGAAATGATGGAAAAAATAAGATTCCAAGAAGATTCCATTATACAAAGAAGAAGAAGTAGAGGAGAAACATAAAAAATGATTTGAAACACACCAGAAGATGATAATGGATTTCAATTTTCATAAATATAGAAAAGAATGACACGAATACGGAAGATAAAGAAAAAAGAAATGAGATTCTAAAGTATGATTCTACCATTTACACGATTGAAATTTCAATTTAAAATAGATAGAATCTGAAACTGGATTGTCACTATATTCGATTATCATTATATTGGATGTAATGATAATCGATTATCCGTAATTGCAATGAGTGGCACTAATATGCAAATGGAAAGAATTATGATTTAAAAGATGATTCTACCATTCAAAGGACTGTGAAGAGAAAGAATCACATTAGAAAATGGTTAAAATCCAAAACAAACTATAGGGTAATGATGTAGTAAAGCATTTATGGGCACACACAGTCCTTTAACAGGAGTACGAACGGAACTGCAACACATTCTGAAGACTTTTTTACGAGTAAAGCTGGAGGAAAAAGTTTGTAAGGCATATTGTTTCGAGGAGGAATAGAAACCCTCCTCGAAAGATTTCTAAATCAGCTATTGAGAAGAACCAAAAATCTTTAGAATGGTGCAGAAAGGAACATTCTTCAAAAGATTGGTACTGTACATTCAGGCAGAATTTAAACTTTTGTATATTAATCTATAATATATGGAGACCGAATGACAGATTAAGGAACCAAAGAGATTAAGGATCTAGGATCGAATACGAGCGAGCAACCTAAGGAAAATCTCATGGGGTTTGTCTCGGATATGCCAGGCACCATTCCTACCAGTCATCATTTCCATCTGACTAGAAAAATGGATCTTATTGCTCAAGAAGAGAAGAAAGAGTCAAAAATAAAATAAAAAGAACCTAGTATACAAGAGGCCCTCGTAACACGAGGGTGTAAATTTTATTTCACGTATAAATTCAAGTACATTTCGTAGAAAATAGAATTTAATCTTCAAATTTCCTCGACTTCTCAACTAAAATTTTTGTATATTGACTAAAAAGATTATAAATAAAATTAAATTTAATATAATTTTTTGGTAAATATATTTTTACGTTTATTATTATTTTTTGTTTAGATCCTTGCAAAGTATACATATGAGTTTTTGTATAGGACGAAGCATTGAAATCACATTATATTTAATGGAAAGATTTAGTAATTTACTTTTTACTTTCTTCTAAGTAAATTACTTTTAAAATTTATAAACTTTTATTATTATTAAGAGCATAAATGAAATAAAATCTTTAACATAATTTATATAATAATATTATATAAAAATTTTAAAGAATTTTTTCTGTTAAATTATTGTATTGGTTCGAACATCTTTTCTTTAGAGATAAAACTAACGATTTATAAGAAAATATAAAGGAAAAAAAACTATAAAATATTTAATTTTATAGCGATAACAATAAAAATTTTAGGCCCACCAGTAGTTACTGGTGGGCCTAAGTCTGTAATGGAACGATTGAGATTACTAATGGGTCAACGTGGTCGTGGGCCCTTTTTTATATCTTCATGTTAAATCTATAATGATTGGTTAGTTGGTTGATGGGTTACACAATGCTGTAACCCATCAATCAACTAATCAACCATTAGTTTTAACATGAAAGCATAAAAAAAAGGGCTCTGTTAAATATCAGTTTTCTCTTCTCGTATCTGTTCCCATCTAATTGTGTTAGTTGTCCACGTCAACTAACAAGCTCTGTTGGGTCATTAACATTCCGTAATGGCTATAATGTGCTAATAAATTATTATACTTTTGTACAGATATAACTTTATATTTAACATAATTTTCGAGGGTTATTTAGACAACGATTTTCTATTTAACTATAGAGAATAGTGGGCACTCCCCTTGGAATTAAATAGGTAAGAAGAAAGTTTTCTTATAACATTTAACCAAGTATCAAAGAGAGAAAGATCGTTAAAGAAGATAGAAACAGAGAAAGAGGATACCCAAAGGCATTATTTACATCACTTAATAATGGCCGCTTGGAGAATATTTGTTTCCCACGTTAAATCGAACCTGAATTAATACCAGAGAAAAAAAACACCCCTTATCTTATGGAATATCTTTATATAAATTGATAATAGATTAAACTATATATAATGATAATACAGTCTGTCCGTCACGCTCTACGTTTACAGAAGCTGTTAGTTGAAAGATAATTTAATTAATTGTAAAACTGGCTTATGGGAGAAGTGTTAGTTATGGCTCTGGGACACCGGGATCGAATCTATGAGAGCAACTTTCCAGGAATTTTTTGTGGAGTGGCACTGTCCCTGCTCCATTCCAATCCTGATCGATCCCACGACGAGCCTGAGAAAGGCCTGTTACTGCTCACAGGGTGGCAAAATAATGTTACATATAACGTTAGCAGGAAGTAAAATGAGAGACAGAACTGGCCCAAAACGTGTAACAATACGCGTATCAACTGAATGAAGATGGTAAAACGCCAAGTGTTGTAATTTGTGACAGTTATTTGTGTTTGAGAAACAAAGGAAGGAAAATACTAAAATTAAAAACTCCAATAACGGCCATCTCCCAACAACGATCACCTTTAATTGGCGGCCATTTTTCAGGAACGTTAAATAGAAATGTATGCAGAATAACCTCCGAACAACGGCCATTTCTATCAGCATCGATTTTTTTTCATGTTGTCATCAGTGGTCGTCGTTTGAAGATTATTTCGTGTGCATTTGAAAAACACGTCCCTAAAAAAATGGCCACCGTTTAGAGATAGATAGCCGTTGTTGGGAGGTGGCCCGTAGTTGCAGGTTTCACCGTAAACTAATAAAGTTTAATTGTAGATACAGAATTATTTATACATTATGTTATAAAGTTGCAAGATAAAATTACTTAATTTTTTTCCAATTTTGGGACTCCGAGCATGTGTGTCTCTAGGAATGTGCCTCAAGTGTCTAATGGGAAATCCGGTACAGAATACAATGGTTAGATCAATTCAGTTAGGCCTATATGGTAACAAAATCTTTACAATGATGACTAATGATGCAAGAAAATCGAAAGTGCACAAATGAGATTTGTTGGAAAATCAGGTAAAACTGATTGATAAAAGAACAAACAAAATTACAGACGGTATAAAGATTAATGTAATACACTCAATTATCCATAATTTCTGTAAAAGATGCAACAGCATGTAAGAAATGATGGAAAAAATAAGATTCCAAGAAGATTCCATTATACAAAGAAGAAGAAGTAGAGGAGAAACATAAAAAATGATTTGAAACACACCAGAAGATGATAATGGATTTCAATTTTCATAAATATAGAAAAGAATGACACGAATACGGAAGATAAAGAAAAAAGAAATGAGATTCTAAAGTATGATTCTACCATTTACACGATTGAAATTTCAATTTAAAATAGATAGAATCTGAAACTGGATTGTCACTATATTCGATTATCATTATATTGGATGTAATGATAATCGATTATCCGTAATTGCAATGAGTGGCACTAATATGCAAATGGAAAGAATTATGATTTAAAAGATGATTCTACCATTCAAAGGACTGTGAAGAGAAAGAATCACATTAGAAAATGGTTAAAATCCAAAACAAACTATAGGGTAATGATGTAGTAAAGCATTTATGGGCACACACAGTCCTTTAACAGGAGTACGAACGGAACTGCAACACATTCTGAAGACTTTTTTACGAGTAAAGCTGGAGGAAAAAGTTTGTAAGGCATATTGTTTCGAGGAGGAATAGAAACCCTCCTCGAAAGATTTCTAAATCAGCTATTGAGAAGAACCAAAAATCTTTAGAATGGTGCAGAAAGGAACATTCTTCAAAAGATTGGTACTGTACATTCAGGCAGAATTTAAACTTTTGTATATTAATCTATAATATATGGAGACCGAATGACAGATTAAGGAACCAAAGAGATTAAGGATCTAGGATCGAATACGAGCGAGCAACCTAAGGAAAATCTCATGGGGTTTGTCTCGGATATGCCAGGCACCATTCCTACCAGTCATCATTTCCATCTGACTAGAAAAATGGATCTTATTGCTCAAGAAGAGAAGAAAGAGTCAAAAATAAAATAAAAAGAACCTAGTATACAAGAGGCCCTCGTAACACGAGGGTGTAAATTTTATTTCACGTATAAATTCAAGTACATTTCGTAGAAAATAGAATTTAATCTTCAAATTTCCTCGACTTCTCAACTAAAATTTTTGTATATTGACTAAAAAGATTATAAATAAAATTAAATTTAATATAATTTTTTGGTAAATATATTTTTACGTTTATTATTATTTTTTGTTTAGATCCTTGCAAAGTATACATATGAGTTTTTGTATAGGACGAAGCATTGAAATCACATTATATTTAATGGAAAGATTTAGTAATTTACTTTTTACTTTCTTCTAAGTAAATTACTTTTAAAATTTATAAACTTTTATTATTATTAAGAGCATAAATGAAATAAAATCTTTAACATAATTTATATAATAATATTATATAAAAATTTTAAAGAATTTTTTCTGTTAAATTATTGTATTGGTTCGAACATCTTTTCTTTAGAGATAAAACTAACGATTTATAAGAAAATATAAAGGAAAAAAAACTATAAAATATTTAATTTTATAGCGATAACAATAAAAATTTTAGGCCCACCAGTAGTTACTGGTGGGCCTAAGTCTGTAATGGAACGATTGAGATTACTAATGGGTCAACGTGGTCGTGGGCCCTTTTTTATATCTTCATGTTAAATCTATAATGATTGGTTAGTTGGTTGATGGGTTACACAATGCTGTAACCCATCAATCAACTAATCAACCATTAGTTTTAACATGAAAGCATAAAAAAAAGGGCTCTGTTAAATATCAGTTTTCTCTTCTCGTATCTGTTCCCATCTAATTGTGTTAGTTGTCCACGTCAACTAACAAGCTCTGTTGGGTCATTAACATTCCGTAATGGCTATAATGTGCTACATTGATGAACCCACGAAGCTTACTTTATTGGATCATTAATGGTTAAAAAAAAAGGTTTTAAATCAACGAACATCAAATTCTTACTGATGATTGCAACGTCCATCTTAGAATTATATCGATTTGACTTGACTGTCTGTAACAATCAACGTCTGTCACTCACTCGATAACTTATAAAATTAACTTATCTAAAACGTAATTTTACAAAAATCTATAATATATTTTTTCTTTTTTTTAAATAGATTTCTTTTGTTTAAAGAGCAAGAAATTTACTTCGTGATTTATGGGGAAATATTGCACTGCAATCAATACCTATACAGTCGACCCCCCTGTAATACTGTCGATAATTCCGTTTTATATGAATTCCACGTTGTACGAGTCACTTAGATTTTACAAATACGTGAGCCGTTCACAGCCCAGCAGACGAATTTGCACACGTATTATTATCAACAGTGTTATAGGGGGGTCGACTGTATGTTCATATCTTAGTGATTTATTACCATGAACACGTGCAATTTTTATAGAAACAATTAGAATGACAGGGTATTTTTTTGCAGTACGAACATTTTAAGTAAACCTGGGATGAATCTGTACCATTCTTTCTAGTGTAGTAAAACTATTGTTTCTTTTCTGCATACCTCTAAAGGTGGGATGTTCAAACAGTTAAAGTGGCAACGTATCACTGAGGAAAAATAAAAAAAATTCAACTAATTAATAAGAGTAAATGGTGTGAAATTTTAGCAATGTTTTATTTAAAAAATAAGGCTTTAATGCATATATTTTTATCCCAAAAGGATCCACGAATCTCCTTGGAAACACCACATTTGTGTATTATTAAACACAAATGTAGTGTTTCACGATATTCAGCAAATTAAAAAAAAAGTTATTTATAAATTCTGTTAAATACGAACGAAAGTCAGCCTAAAAATAATTTAAATTTAGAAATATGTGTAATATAAATATATAAATGGTGGAGACAGATAAATATACTCGTCTGCATTCGTTATTCTTAAACTGCATCGATCATGTTTTTCGTGTACGAGAATAGTCTAGGATCGATATTGACTGAAATTCCTAGAACAAGAGACAATTCCTTTAATTATAAAATACTTTTTTTTAGTGTTAAATTACACAAGACGTGACGTCATAATGGTTTTTTTTTCTTGATGTTAACGTCATTAAAATTTAAAATACGTAATTTATTAACGTAATTTAAACCGAAAAATTTAGTAATTAAATTATTACCACGTTTCTGTTTGGTTTTATTGTATTTCTTGGTAGTTCTAGAACCCGTTCCGTCTTTAATTAATTGATTATAGAACAATTTTCTTTTAAATTTAAACGTTCTTTTTTTTTAACCTGCGAATGTTTAAACAGGTGTTGTAGATTTAAACACTCGCAAGCTTTATTTATACGGCTTATAAATAATTTTAACAATGCTATCTTTTAGAAAATACGTAGAGGTATTTTATGATTTGCACGAATGCATTTAGTCATTTAAATAATGCAAGAAATTTGCCATTAAAATGCATTTTTATTGTCTGTACAAAGCATGACTTTCTAGAAAAAAAAAAATATATATATTTATTAAATTATACAGTATTTAAATTGTATAATTGTATTAAAAAGACACGCTTTTACTGGCTAAGATTGAAAGGAGATGGTTTGAAATTGAGAGCATTCCTCACCAACCCAACCCCTCATTTGTAGTGTTTGTGGGTTGGGTTCACCTTAAAACATTACTAAAATATCTTGTCATGGTTATTAGATTTCATCCTTCTGTATTAATTAATTAAGAGTGGATGAAATGTCAGTCGCAAGATTTGAGGTCACTCACTAAACAAAGCGAGTTAAATGGAAGTGTGTTTATTAAGAAAATAAATTAGTAAAATAATTAAAAGGAAAAGCTGACGAAAACAGAATAATATTCGTTTAAAATCTTGCAAAATACATTTTGAAATACATTATTTATTTTTATACTGCCTGGTAAACAGATTGGAAACGACAGTAAATATTTAATGTTTTGATATAATTTATGAAATATTTGAGTCAATCTGAATTAATTTTCTTCTAATGATCAATAATTGTATATTGATCCTTCTATCCGCCATATAGGTCAAGGTTACTAACGTTTTGTAACGACACCTGCATCGATATATTGCAGTAGATACAGTACTTAAACCGCAACAGCAATAACCGTTTGGGGATAGAAAACGTAGTGTCGGCTTTTGTTTTTATATCCAACAATGGAAAAAATACCGTATACTTACGTTTATTACGAGAAGCGTAAACAAAAATGCTTTTTGCTAACGTTTTTACTTAATTTTTCGTATAAAGAAGGCCTCGTATGGCCCGAAGCGTGTCTTGTTATAAAATCGATTTCTACTTTCGTTAATCTAGAGAAGAATTAGATAGATGAAAATCGAGACCGGATATGAAAGGCTGGCTTCACGTGACTTCCGGTCTGGACGGGGAGTCACGTGATTTTTTAAATTAAAATATTGCATCCCGGCATTGTGACTATGCCACAATAAGTAATTGATCGTTTATATCTATATATATTAAATGCTTAATTTATGTTATAAAAATTAATCTCCGCAATAATAAGTTTCACAGATGTTAATTTATTACATTTCTGTCAGACGTATTCTTCCTTTGCTTGCGAATAAATGTTACTAAATCCAGTTTTTATTTCTTTTTTTTTTTTAATTACTGATACGTTGAAAGTAGGTTGCGCAATGCTTTATTAATTCGAAATCTCATTTTTAAAATAAGGTTGAATATTTTATATACAGGGCCCTCGAGGGGAGCTGAAATTTTTTTCTCCAGGCCCTAACCAGGGGCCCTTAGTAGTTCTTATCCGTATAAATTTGTGTTACTTTTACTAGCAAAGAATAAAATAAAACATTTTATATACTTCATTTATCCAAACTAAACAATGCAAAAGAGCCTCTTTACCCCAGGGTCCCCATTTAAGCTCACGAAGGCTTCATTTATATTACATTAACGAATCCATTTTCTTATACAGGGTGAATAATCAGTCGATATTGTTTACAGTTCGATAATTCATTGTTATTTCGTCTCCTATCGAACCACAATATTGATGTTAAATCCATTGTTTTGCATAATAAAGAGGGGGGGACTAGACACAGGATATCTGGAAATAATATACTTTATTTAATTAAAGGATAGGTTCATTCAATAGTTTCAAAATTTAGTTAAACACTTTCATTCCTTTTGAATTTGTTCCCATTAGGAAACAGTTGATAATTCAGTTACTATATAGGTCATCTGAGATTAAAACCGGGTCAAAATACTGCAAGGTCCAAAGCTATATATAGCATTACGTACGACTTAATTTTTACGTAAAATGTTACGAAATCAAAATAAAATTTAATCGTTTAAATAACCTAACTTTCAATTATATGGATTACTTGAGAAATTAAACAGAATATTATTAAAATAATTTATTCAGCCCGTCCTGAATACTATAGAGTATCTTTATTTGGATTTTATGTTATTTATAACGATGATTCGTGGAAAATATTTTTATCTTCATTCAGTGTTTTAACGTCGCTAGTAGCGATAGAAAATTATTTTAAGAAAAAAATCAAATGCATTTATTAGAACATAACTATTCTGCTATTGACATGATGAAAAAATAATGCAAGTTAACTATTATAATTCAATTAATTCTTTATTTTATTCCACATCTAGAACATTGAAATTTCATTATGTATATCATTGTATTTGGAGGAAAAAACTCTAAATAGAACAAAATTTCATATTATATGTATATAATAAAAAGAAATTTTTTAAATGAATAAAAAGTTTTATTGGAATGCAATGGATTTTTTAAAATAGGACATTTAAGTGATTACAATACTATACCAATGACAGATTTCGTTTATTTAAAATTATCATCATTAATGTATAATTTATTGCTAATATTATCCTTATAATACATACTTTTGTACATTAACTGTTTTGAACACTTGATCATTTATAAACATTGTGTGTCTTCTCAATTTTAATTTTATAATTTTAACTCTTAATTATAATTTATACTTAATTTTTATTAAGGATTCTTGTTTATTATATTTAATGTTTGGTTGACTGAAATGTTTTGACTTATATAAAAATTACAGTAGACTTCATAATTATAAGTCATTTTGTTTATTACTCATGAATTTCATTTCAGTATAAAAAATGAGATGATGATAATTTATTTAAATTATAATTTGGTTCAAATTTTTAATTGCAAAAATTTATAGAGAAATTTCTGTTAATGTAAAGTATCTTAAACTTTAACATAACAATATAATTTTCCACAGTCAGTCTCTTGTTGACATTAGTATATTGGAAAGTATTTACAGTCGACCCCCGTATAAGATCATTGATTATTCCGTTTTATATGAATTCCATGTTGTACGAGTCACTTAGATTTTACAAATACGTGTACCGGGCTGTGAACGGCTCACGTATTTGTAAAATTTAAGTGACTTGTACAATATGGAATTCATATAAAACGGAATAATCAATGATCTTATACGGGGGTCGACTGTA
>NW_019385011.1:423764-426790 GCF_000671375.1 Centruroides sculpturatus | reverse complement strand
TCAGGCCACATCCTCCATCTTTACGTGGAAGGGTTAATCTTTCAAATAAATAAATAAAAACAAGAACTTATACTGGAATGAATAATATAAATAAAATAAAATAAACCTTTAACTATCCAGCAATAAATAATGTTTAATAAAAACGTTTTCAACCGTTTTTAAACGGCCATCTTCAGTTGAACCAATATTAAAAAGGAACACTAAAAAAGAACACATGAAATACAAATTAAACAGAAACTGAAATGCGCATGCATAATTCATTCCAGTATAAGTTCTTATTTTTATTTACAATTACAGTATATTTTTACTCTCAAATTATACTAATTGGAAGATAAAATTATAGAACATTACAATTTTGCAGGTCTCCTATAGATAAAATATATATAACTAAATTAAATTAAAATTACATACATATTACAAGATATCAATAAATCAAACTCACAGTTTCAATTTTTCTATACTCACAGAATTATTAGCAGCATTATACAATCCACAACAATTAATTAATAGCAAACAATGTAATGAAAACAGACAAGTACAAAAGTACAATTAATTAATTTCAAAAATATGAAATATAATAATTTAAATTATCAATGTAAAAAGTTGTTAAAAAGAAATCCATATATATATATGGATTTCTTTTTAACAACTTTTTAATTTCTTTTTTCTTTTTAACTTTTTAACATACTTCATATATATATATATATGAATAGCTGATTATAATTTATAAGTATAAAAAAGCAAAGAAACTAAATCTCTTATCCACTAAAAAAAAAAAAAAACTTAAAAGATTAAAAAGATTAGTTATTATGCAGAAATTGTAATAAATGAAATAAACATTAAATTAAATAATAAAGATGAAATCAAATTGTATGTCTGCTATGCAGATGATTATTTGATTGTTTTTAACACTCAAAACATTAATAAAGAAATAATGTTAGATGTAGCTTCTAATATTTATAGTAATATATAATTCGAAAAAAGTAAAAATTAACCATAGATTAAATTATCTTGATACTATGATTATTAATTCACAGTTTCAATATAAATTTATAAATTATAAAAAAGAATGTAGTGTAGATAAAACTATAAGTTATAAATCTTATTGCCCATTACAAATTAAAGAAAATACATACTTCATGGAATTGCAGAAAATTTATACTAGAACCACAGATATAAAAGATCAGCAAATAATGGTAAACAATTTAAATAAAAAGTTTATTTTTATGAATACCCAAAGTTAATTTTAACAAAATGAAGAAATAAATTTAAAATAAAATAGTTTAATGAAAGTAAATGTTATAAATTTCCTTACATAAAATACACACTTGAAAAATGTTCTAAATATGTTAAAAATTTTGGAACAACATTAGTTCCAGTTTTAAATAATAAAATGCAATCATATAATAATAAAAAATAATGTAAAAAAAATCAACCCCCTTTGAGTGACTTATGTAAAAAAGGAATAGTATATAAATTGGAATGTATGTGTGATTCCCCAAAACATTATTTAGGAGAAACAGATAGAATTTTAGATACTCAGGTCAAAGAACATGAAGCCACAATTTGATTGAATTATGTATAATCACTATGGTATACTCATACAGATGATAAAAATGGTACAATCAATAGAACATTCAAATCCTCTATAATGATAGACAATTATAAAAGAAAGTTTAAGGAACATATTGCAATTAAAAATTTTCCATAAAAAGATATTCTATTAAACACTTTAGAAGGTATAGAGATTTGTTAGAAATGGCATGGCATCATTAAAGACGACATAAAATAAAACATATTTAACTCATACTGATCCTNCAGTGTTTTAACGTCGCTAGTAGCGATAGAAAATTATTTTAATATATATATATTTTAAATTTAAAAAAATTCTTTCATTGGCTGTTTTTCGCGTGTGCGAGGTAGATGTGACTTCACCCTCTCTATTAGAGATGTGCCGGATCGTTAAAAATGTATATCCGCGGATACGGATCATTAGTGTCTAGATCCGCGGATACGGATCTCTACTTTCGTACTCAGTACGTGTGACCACGGACCGATAGTTGACGCTTTGCGTTAATAACGCGACGTGTTTTGACTTGCACTGCGCGTGTTTTTGTTTATAGTGTGAAAGTGTGCTAAATTAGAATTCACCACAAAGGCAGACAGGATAAAGTAACAAAAGTTGATATAATTTTCCAATTAAGCTATTTCGCGTCTTTATAGTGTGAAAGTGTGATAAATTAGAATTCACCACAAAGGCAGACAGGATAAAGTAACAAAAGTTGATATAATTTTCCAATTAAGCTATTTCGCGTCTTTATACAGATTCTATTTCAGGGAATTCCAACTTCACAGTGCAAACAGTAGCGTGCGAAATTACAGCGATAATAGTTCGCTGTACCCAAAGCACGTGTACAATACAGATCCCGATCGCGACAATATAACCCGGAACCTTAAAACTAACCTTAAACACTAATAACAGAAAAATGGATAGAATTAAGAAGACAGAAATAATGGTAGATAAGATAGAAATAGGGATATCTGGAGTTTTATCCCTTTTTTTCGGCTTGTTTCTTTATGCGTACTATTGGGTGGGATAACACACGTCCTTCTCCTATAACTGGCCAGTTCTCTTTTACAATAATTAGGATTTTTCCTTCCACAGTCGTCAATACGACCTTAAAACAGGATCTTTTTTCTGAACTATCCGGTCATTGAAAATACGACTCCAAGTATTCTCACCTCGTCCGTACACTCTGCCGTCCGGTTTACGAATGACCTGCTACGTCACTTCTCTTTTTTCTCCGGCTCCTGCTTACACCTTTGCTCCTCAAATTTCTAGGAACTGCTCATCCCACCCAAGGGACAGGGAATAGATAAGAAAGTTCTAGAACAAAACAGAACAATAGAACAAAGGGTAGAAAGAAGAAACGAAACTAAACTAAAATTAATATTTACAAAAATATAGCGTACCGCCACAATAGTTTAGTGCAGTGTTTCCCAACCTTTTTTGTGCTATGCCCCAC
>NW_019385011.1:328315-421844 GCF_000671375.1 Centruroides sculpturatus | reverse complement strand
ACACCCTTGCCCGTCATTTCCGACAGGTGTTGAAGAAGAGAGAGAAACAGACCACCTTGGACATGCTTTTCAAGAAGCCAGCTGCCAAAAGACAAAGGATGGAACAAGAGGAGTTGACCCTGCAAGCTCCAGTAGCCTCTCCTGAATCTCACTCCGATTAAAAAACAATAAAAAGAGACCTGCTGCAATGTGTAAAAAGTCTGTATCTGTATGAATGTGTGAATAAAGTGTTCCTCCACCTCCTCCTCACAACATCTGACTACCGGCATAATTGGTGACTGCTCCATTTTCATTTTTTTTATGGTACAGTATGGTTATTTTATGCTGCAGAACAAATTATATGTTTTAACATGTATTTCTATGGGAAAATGCGTTTCATATAACAGACTTTTCACTTAACGGACGTGCACCTGGAATGGATTAAGTATGTTATACGAGGCACCACTATAGTTTATACTATATATATTAAATATACTTAAACTATTAACAAATAATTTTTAGTTAAAGGTTATAGGACTATTCTGAAAATGCATTTCTGTATATGAAAAAAGTTGACTACAAAATTTTTTGCCAGTTCTTTATGTCTAAATATTAAGAAAATTTTTTTGATTATGCTCTTATTAATATACTCTATACTAGTTTCTCTCAAACCAGGTTCTGGAGAATCTACAGATTCTTTGAAGGGATATGAGAGATTCTGTACGAGAAAAAACTTATTGGAAATTCTAAATTTGTATGCAAGTCATTTGACATTGATCATTTGGCCACTGATAATATGTAGACAATCCATCAGTGCTTCACTCTAGAAGCTTTTAAAAAAATGCTGTTTTCATTCTATTTTTATTAAGATAACAGAAACTGTAGCTTAGTTTGGTGGGGATGAGATATAGACAATAGTGTTTCCTGAGTAGATTCCATAAGATTTTTAGGGTTCCATGTGTTAAAACAGATTGGGAAACACTGCTTTAATATAAGGATTCCCAAATGCAGCCATTATGGCTATATGTAGCCACCAAAACAATTTTGGGAGTTTCCAATTGCAATTCATAAGCTGAATAATAAAATTCTAAAAATGGAATGTATATGCTATTGCAAGATATCATTATTACATTTTCACACAGGTGCAATCATAGAAAAATGTTTCCTGAGAACTTCTGCTCAAAAAAACATTCTATACAAGAAAAGAAAAATTAATACTGATTGCAAAATATAAATTAGGTAATTTTTAATATTACATAGAAAATTATGTTTAATATATAAATCACACTTTTCTCTAAAGTCTTATATGTTTTATTCTTAAATATTAATTATTGTTTTAGTATTTTTGTCAGTCTAGTCCATTCACTCTATTTTTTTCCCCACCTTTAATATCATGACAATCATTATATTATTAATTTGGAAATCAATATTAGATTACCTAGTTAAATGTTACAACCATGTTTCTAAAACAAAATTAAACTAACTAAACTCTAATGCAGTTCTTAATTATAGTAAAGCTAACTAGAAACATCATAAGAACACATAACTGTCATTATTCATTAACTGCAGTCGAAAACTTTAGTGTGTATTTAAATCTTATTATAAAATAAAATGAAGTACTAAAATATCATTAAATTTATAGAATAAATTGAAATATTTAAGAAATACCACATTGATTTTTTATATAAGCAAAATTAATGACTTAATACTGAATTTAGTACAATTAACTCAATATTTATTACTAAGTTAGTAATAATTATTAATTTTTGACTAATTTAATATTTTTCTTAAGTAATATAATCTAAATGAGAGATTTATTACATTACCTAAATGATGTACATGCCATGATGGATCAAGTGGAGTTGTTTTATTATATAAAGTAACTAACATTGGTGGCAAAGGACCTGGTTCATTAAATATTTTCTCTCTACAAAGCAAAAATTATTTAATAATAATAAAATATATTTTAAAATATCAATTTTAATTATATTAAAATTGATATTTTGATTGTTTATAGANAAACTGCGCAAAAATCATCGGTGCAGCAAGTGTTTCCGGGTCAATCTGCAGATAATTCGATTCTTCCTGTCTACCGGTACCACAAAGCTTCTTTCAATTTTTCATCTGAGTACCAGAGTGGCAATTTAGCATTTTTAAGGCCGATCGACTTTGAATTGGCTGGGCTTGGGATTAAAGCTTAGTTCGCAATGAGCTCGATTCGCTGGCGAAAGCGAAAAACAGAACAAGTAACACGTCAGATATGACATCGTTTCCGGCGAATTGCTTTGATGTTCGGAACTATAGAGCTTTGTCGCTAGCGAAAAAATTTCGCCATTAATCGTATTTCAGCTAGTTGTCACGCGGTTCTAACTTTTATACCAACCGACAGATGTTGAAGTTTGCTCTTGTTTTTGTTGGTAGGTTTGTCGAGAAAGCCATCAATCGGCATGAAATAACGAATTAAGAATCACGTGAATTTTTTATTTCTAATTGCAATGGAACAAAAGCTTTCTTTAATATATAAACCGTGTCTGTACTGTTAGCCATTCTCTCAAACAAAGCTGGACAGTATTTGAGAATGCCAAATTAATGTACAGTACTGTACAGTATAGATCATTTATGGCAATATATTTTTATTTTTACTTAAAAATTTATCAATTTGGAATTAAGCAGTGATATATAAAAACCATGATTTTCCGGAAACGTATCGTTTTTGAATTTATCACTATTCGCTTCCTGTCATAAGTATCACGTGTTTCTCGCATGTATTATTAATTTACTGTGCGATAGCATAACACGAGGATATTAGTCATCGTTTCTATTAATTGATACTTCATCACTTTTTCCATTAAAAATAAATATTCCTTGCTTTTTAAGCTCGGTATAAAGTATTATATCTGACTTGTTGGAAATACATTTTATGCTCGCATTTGGAGTTCAGTTTTTTTGATGATTTTTCTTCTATATTTAGAATTTTCCTTGAGACAATGGATAATACTTCTGCTTTTTTTTTTATATTACATTAAACATCTCTTGCAAAACATTATATAGTTGCAATTTACTCTTCTTTTTTTCTGATTGGCTATGAGTTTGGCTTGCATCTTATTGGTTGAGGGAAATACAGCTATTGAAACTATTGACAAACTATTGTTAAGGTCTGTCAAAAATGCCTTATTTATACCTAATACAGGTCTGAGCTGTACTTGCTATTTTATTTAAAAATAATAATAATAAATAAACACTGTACTTCAAACAAACATATTACTGTTTACTACGTAGAAACTTGTATATCTCTCAACCTGTCTATTTTAAGTTTTTTTTTCTCGTTTCCATGAGATTCGAGATAGAAAGATCAAACTATACCCCCATTTTATATACATACAAATAAATAATACGTATGAAATAAATGTAAAAAGTTATCAATTTATTGATTTAAATACCAGCATGAGTGTAGATGCATGCTGGGATAATGTACTAAGGGGTATAAATACATCTTCAGGCGAGCTAGTTTGTTATCTAGGTCACGATGTTTGTGATGCTATTACTGGTTGTACTACTCTATCCACTGAGGAGGCCCTGTCAGGGCGAAATGCATTTGGAGGTAATATTAAATAAACTTTGTTCCTGTTAAAAGAAAGTTATAGTCTATAGTTTTTAATTGAGTATCGCAATAATTTTAGAACTTTCTGTTCAGAAATAAATATTTTTTTCTTACACATTAAGCGGGTGAATTCGAAATTTCACACCTTTTATGTGAATTGACGGTATTACGTCAATCCACATAAAAGATGTGAAATTTTCGAATTCACAGAAACTTGTAAATGAGGAGACACTACTTAAAACCAATAAACAACTTTTAATATTAAAAAGAAACATAAATGATAATTGATCTGTCCGCTTGTTTTGCTTAGTTAGATATTGATGAATTTATTGTTTCACTTGCAGTGGTAGTTTCAAGGCCAATGGTAGAAATAAAGTACTGTATTTTGTTACAAAAAGAAATTCAATGGAAATTGATATTTTAAAATTTATTGACTCAAGTGCTTTTAAAATTTGGGGAGTTTGGGGGAACACAATATATCCAAGTCTGTGATATAACGAGGCACTACTGTATTAGTACTGTAATTACTTATATAATTCTATTGATTTGAATAAAATTACTTACTTTCCATTTAAATCAATCCAATATTCTAACTGTTCTGTTATCTTTTGACTATTCCAAGTAGTCATATTCAATATATATACTCCAAGACTAAAAACACATGTATTAGGATGAATATTAAGTACTTTTAGATGACTGTTCTGAAGATTCAAATACTTAATATATTTATTCTAAAAATATAAAAAACAAGAAACATTAATAGAAATAGAAATTATTAATTATTATTCTTAAAACTAGCTTGATATTGTTTTTTTTTTAAATTTAACATAATCAAAAATGGAATTAACTAATTGGAACAGAAATCACTAACCAAATCTCTATAATTTTGTAAAAAAATGTTTATATTATTTGAATAAAATCTTGAAAATAGATATTATAACAAGTTATTATTTATTGTTACATTGTCACAATGCCAGGCTGAAGATTTTAATCATATTTTAAATTTATTTAATTTAAAATATATTCTCTCCACCTCAAATTAGTAATGGCTTGCCCTGCACATCATACTTTTCCTTTAACAATAGAGCTGTGCCAGTCATCTATCCTTTCAGGATTTCTGAACTGAAAGAACATGACTTCTCGTTTGCATCGGAAATTTCTATATAGTTAATTGAGACCTCCTGCCCTTAAGCTTTCCATATCTGGTCGCATCTTTCATCTATCTAACTCTGTTCTTGAGATTAAGGAAAGACAGATCGATGGATCACAGTGGGACTTTATAGGTCTACAATTTCTTCAAATTGAAGCCCAATTATAAAATCAATTATATAGAATAGAGATGGCTACCTGTACTTGGTCTCAACTTAACCTATCACTCCAGAGTCTATGAGTCCATTAACACAATCTCCATGAAAACCAGAAGAGTGATATAACAGTAACATCACCAACATCAAAGAGAAGGTGTTTATAGATTCCATTATGGTAGATTATATGTATATGTATCTTTGGAAGCATAACACTAGAGACAATATAGCCTCTGTGGTTTCACAGTCAACTGTGATTCAAAAATACGAAAAGAAAAATTCCAGAAATAAATGATTTGTAAGTTTTAAATTGTGCACAATTCTGAATTGCAAAATGAAATCTTGTAGTATCTTGCCCAGAATGTGAATCATCCATTTGCTCAGCATATCAATACTGATTATGATATCTGTCTATTAATCACTTGGTAGCCATCTTGATTATCAAGTTGACTGTCACAGTATTTCAGTGCTTGTGTTCAAGTAATCTTTATTTGTTATTAGAGAGGTTGTATCTACAAATAATAGAAAATACTGCACAGTATCTTTTTTGTATTCCCAGCTAATACTTCATTCCACCAAGAGGGTAAAAATTTCTGGGGAGAATACTGCAGTATATTGTTATAATTATTACATTTTATTATTAGTTATTGTTGTTAATCTCTTTGTGTGCCTAATTTATAAATTAACTTTATTGTAGGTATAAACATTATGTATAAAAAAACATAGTATATATAAGGTTTGATACTATAGACAGTTTCAGTATCAACTGGAGGTCTTGGAACATATCCCCTATAGATAATGATTTGATAATGATGTATTGAAAATGATCAATATGAATTAAAAAAAACAGTCTACAAATAAAATTTGTTTCTTCTTGTTTTTTAATTCACTGTACAATATAATGATCAGACTTCTTAACAAATGTACAGTGAAGGCCTTTGCACCTTGTTTTTAAAAAGTTTTTATGGGTTTTAAAGTTTTTATATTTTTACTTCCTTTATTGGTCAATTTTTTCTACGTTTTAACCAAAAACTTTTATTTTTACAGTTTTACTTGTTCTATCCCATGCTTTTAACAATTAGTTATTCCAGTAGTTACTATTAGTTATATTTTTAGTTTTACCATCATACATAATAAGGACTGAGGAGAGGCATAAGGCCCAAAATGAATATCCTTTGTAAAATATAGAAAATAAAAACTTTTCCCATCAAGAGGAGTGTTTCTTTGTTTATCACACAAGTCAATAGCAATTTTATGCTAGGTTCCAAGGAACATACTACAATTCATAGTATGTTTACTTTATTTGCAGTTTTGTGTGTGACAGAATAATTTTTCTTTTTTTTTATAATGATCAGTTTTAATAATACATCAGCTTTCCTCAATAGTTTTTCTCAAAAATCTAAAGATTTAATGATAATGAAATACATTATATAACTCCAAGAAAGCCATATCAAAGGTTCTTGCAAGCTGCATACAACTCACAAACCATATTATGGCCATTTGATATAAAATAAAGTAAATAAGTTTCTATAACTATTTCTAATATTTTAATTAAATACTCACACCAAGTGAATTGTACTGCTTAGAAATGACATCACATTCATATGAAAAAGCTCCTACATTATCTTCTAAGATTGTGGCATTTGCCAATTCAAAAATATCACCTAAATATAAATTTATTACTTAAATTAGAAAAGTAATAAAAATATTTTTAATTAAAATTATGCATATAGATTACATACATTATATACAACAATAAATTTTGAAATATGTTACACTTTTAAATATTAATAGTATAGAAGATAAAATTTTATTTAAAAAAAAATATGATGGTCAGATGATAAAGATATCTGCCTGCATTCCAAGTAGCCTAGATCCAAATTTCTATCAAATCCTCAAGAAATTTTCATGTAGAATCTAGCATGGATATGTCAGGTTCCAACTTCATCTCTCAGTTAAACCATTACAAGTCTGGATGAGTCTATAATATAGATATGTTAATACTTACCCTGCCAGAAATGTAATATTACGTTTTCCGCATTCCTTCGCAAAAAACAAAAAATGTAATATTATGTTTCTCAATATATCCTGTTATTTCTAGCTTTAAAACTTAACATTATGTTTTCAGCAATGAAAATACGATTTCTTTGTGTATTTTAGTGTCTGTTAATAAATAGTGGGCACTATTTATTCAGAAATTTGAAATATAAGTGATTTCGTACAACCACAATCATTGTCTTATTCAGAGTTTCGTCGCCATATTTTGCAAGCGAATATCAAGTTTTATTTTTTATATATGAGTTAAGTTTAGATATGGTGCATTAACATACTAACTAATAATTGTTCAAATTCATTAATAAAAAATCAACAAATATAGTGCCAATTATATTGATTCATCTGATTAAAATGTCGCAATTGATTTAGGCCTAAGTGAGATCGAAGAAATAGAAATAAGCCATGTAATTTCGTGTTATTATTTTAAACCTTTATAGTTTATATGATGTTACATAATTTATATACTTTTTAAATATTATCAATACAAAAGTCAAATTCTTATATTTCTGATAGTGCTAATGCCATCTTATATTCGGCAAATGTACATAAGTACTGTACAATTGCCAAACCAACTCAATTATGAAAAACAACCAGAAAAAAGTCTACTAATAATGTTGATACAGTACATCATTATTATGAATAAATTCATTGATGTACTATATATTTCATACATAAAAATACAAATTTTAAAGCTATATTGCAGTTTTTAATTTTTTTCATTGTAACTTTATCTCTAAAACAAGTCCAAATGACATTAAAGCACAATGCATAAAAATACATCAGAATTGAGTAATGTACAGATAAATGTTCCCAATATCAGAAACTGTTTTTACTTTTTACCTAGCTTTAGTCAATCGTTTTTTATTTTCAGTAGAAAATACTGTAAAATTGCTTAAATCAGTCAGCACACAGGTAAGGAACTAGGTCAACTGGACCAGCAGGGTATAAGTATTTTAAAACCTATGTTAAAAGATCTTGTAAGATCTTTTAACATAGGTTTTAAAGGAAAAATTTGTTGCATTACTTTCTGGCCTAGTCTTGTACATTTAATATTCATAAAATTTAATTTTTTAAAATTTCACATATAGCAATGTATAATAAATAAATCTAACCTTGTACAATGATATCATCATCAAGGAATATCCATCGGCCTTCCAGATCTGGACTGATTTTTGACACAAATATTTTTGCATAACTCAGCTGAATAAAAAAAAAGGATTTATTTTTAAATACTCAATGTAAAAATAACTTCATCAATAATTTATATGTATAAAATTCATAAAAACCATATCTTTTATTTGAACAAGATATGAGTTCAAACTTAAACATATCTTCATCCTTTGCATGCATATATAAAATATATGTTTATATTTATATTTATCACTCAACCCTTGTGTATTATATACAGTACATATATGCATACATGAGGGTTGATTGATAAATAAGGTCTCCTACTGCTTTAATTTAATTTAATTTTCTTTGTATGTTCTTCAGAACTTAGTATAAAGTTGCTATTGAGAACAAATCATACAGGAACACTCCTTTTGATGGAAAAAGTAGATTTATTTTCTATAATTTACAATGGATATGCATTTCAGGCTTTATGTCCTTCTTCAGTCTATTTTATTATGTATATCGGTAAAAATTAAAAATAATTATAGTGACAGCTGGAATAACTAATTATTAAAACCATGGGATAAAATAAGTAAAACTGTAGAAATAAAATATTTTGGTTGTAGAAAATAAATCTACTTTTTCCATCAAAAGGAGTGTTCCTGTATGATTTGTTCTCAAAAGCAACTTTATGCTAAGTTCCAAAGAACATACAACTAATTAAGAGAATAGCATGCAATCAAGTATTAATTTTCTTTACTTATGGAAATGAATAATTGCTTCTAATTTTAATATTTTATTAATTATTTTAAATTAATTAATTTAATTTAACTTTAAATAGAATGCATGTAAACAAAGAAAGTTAAGTTTATTTTTTGTACTTTATTCAAAGCTTTGTATTCATGTCTGTGTGCTAAAACAAACTTTTTTACTGCAGAGGCAACATTACTTCAGGAAGCTGTACTTTCATGCCTTTTTTTCTTCAAGTGTTTATAAGTAAAGCTGATTAAGATAAAAGTGATTTTTACTATTTGGAGGACAAGAAACAACTTTGTAATTGGAACTTTTGATTGGAATTTTTCCGACTTTTTCCTAGGATTCCTTGGGATGTAATTAGTGAGACCAAAATAAAAGTTAGTTTGTCAGTTTATACCATAATAACTGTTTATGTCAAAATTTGCATACAACATACAGTACTCAAATTGGATGCATAACTTTCTATGAACACTGTATAACAAGTTTTCAATCATTCTATATTAATTATAAAGCTGATATAAAACATAACCCAAAATTTTTATTTTTTATAAATAATAATAAATGTAACAGCTTATAAAATATTAAATATATAAATTGTTTTTAAACCATTTTCACTATTTAGTTTGAATATTACATTATATGTTTGTGTTTAAATATTTAAATTTAGTTAGATATTTTCCTCTCTCGTTTTTGTACATAATTTTAATAAAATTATAAATTTATCAATAACTGTGTGATGTACAACATTTTGATTTAAAATATGAAAATTATGATAAACTTGTTACTTGCAGTTAATATATACTTATATCTTGTGAAATCTTCCAATTGTCCGTTTTCAACCTGACGATGGCCTATGGAATAGGTCGAAAATGTTTGTTTTAAATAAACTTTCTCAGCAACGATAAAGGTGTTTGGTTATTGTTTAGTATTTTGCTGAGCACGTTCTATTTAATGTTAATATATACAATCAATTTTGTTTTTACATAATTTTGATTTAAAATGGTCTGGAAAAACTCAATTCTCTTTTTATATGTTTTGTTTTCATCTAATATATTTCAATAAATTTGCTTTTTTAAACACTTCCATTTAATTTTAATCCTAAGTAAAATATTCATACTTTCTTTTCTAAAAAATGAATTATAAAAAATATTCTTAGAATTTGCATTTAAAGCTGCTATATATGCTCAAATAAATATTAAGATTTGCTTGTTTTTTTTATAATTCATTTCAACATATGTAATGACATTCGGTTTTTCATTCCAAGTTTATCCCACAGTTGAAACAATCAAAAAATATTATTTGAAGTTTGACAATTTGTTTATATAATTGCATTTCTTCCAATTCTTTCACTATGGAATTATTTTTGTATGCCATTTGGTATTAAAAGCAATGCTTTCAGTTGCACTCATGCACAACTGCACATTGAATTCTATGAAGTTGCACAGGTGCTTTTACTTCTTGTGCACACAGCTGACAGCAGGATATCTATAAACAATCATAATAATCCAAATAGTTTGTATAGTATAGATGAATCTGGACAATTGGGAGATAGTATAAATGAATTCTAAGCAAAAATTCATGTGAACACATCAGATATTTTGTCTGAAAATTTTTGCACAGTTGCATTTCAGCATGCACAGCTATACAAAAAATTAGAGGGAACATTGGTTAAAACTTAGAGATATTTTGATGTTTAACTGAAAAGTTGAATAAAATTAAAATTAAATTTGTGCAATTAATATAAATCTATTAAATGCTGCTGGTAAGTTAATTAAAATGGTCCCTACTGTAATTTAATTAAATTGAAATATTTTGTTTAAACACATCCTATTAAATTAATTGGTTTATTGTGTTATTTTTACTGGATTTTAGGATCTGGAACCAATCTTCCATTTTTCATATAGACAGTATCCTTTTTTACAGGATATTTTACACAGATTTTTCAGCAATGTATCTGTCATGCAAAAACAAAATTGAATGTAATTTATATTTTAATTTGCAATGCTTCTTGTAACACAATTATAAACATAATTAAAAAGTTCTATCAATACATATAAATTAAACATTTTTTATTTTTAAAATATCAAAATAACTCACCAAAGGATTTCTATGATGCATATTTTCTAGATTCTGAACATGAGGTAAAAATAATTTATTTTGAAACACATTAATTTCATATGATATTGATTTTAGTTTACTATGTTCAATCCAAGACAATAAATGATAAGCACTGCTATTATCTGTCACAATATAAAAATGTGTTGGATGATTAGTATTTGAAATAATACTGTTGATGGCTGTGATTACACCACCCATACGTGAATTTTCTGTCACCATAAATACTTTTATCATATCCGCTGCAGTATATACATTTCCTAGAAAGAAAAAGTCTAAGTTTAAAACTTAAAATTTTAATTAACAAAATCATTGTACAAAAATTAAATAAATTTAAATAATTTTTGATAGTGAAAAAGTTATAATCAGATATATCTCAAAAACTGGGTTTGTAAAAATATACCACTCACAAAACTATCACCAGCACATGGCAAGAAAAAAAGAAAAATTTACTAACATTTTCATCTATATGAAATAGACATCCTCAGGTACAATATCAAACAATGGCTAGTAAAAATAGAATGTTTTTTAAAAGTTCAAACTGATTACTGCGTTAAAATTTACATTATGTTCGCGATATAATTTCCAAATATGTATATTATTTAAACAATAAATGAATAAATAATCAATTAACTTTACGTTAATTACTATGACATAAATATCCTCTGTAATTTAAATCATCATTAATGCAAGTTATCATCAGCAGAATCTAGTTCAAAAATGGCGCGCCATGCTGTGGATAGCGTGTCCGTTTTCTTGAAGTTAATAGCAACTCCTTGTTTAATTGCACGATAGATCTCAAGTGCCTCGAGGTATTTGAGTTGTGCTTTATCCAACACTATGTGTAACAATTTTGTGTTCTATAGTTCAACCCGGACCTGCATACGTCACTAACACTGTAGTTGTCAGCTTTTTTCTTATGGAATATTCATGTTTCTTCATCCTCATGGCAAGACCTCTTGCATGTTAAAATTTATGTTATGCTCAGGATATAATTTCCAAATATACATATTTGGAAATTATATCTTGAACATAACATAAACTAATGCAACATATTCTAATTATGTAACCAGTTTGAACTTTTAAAAAACATTCTATTTTTACTAGCCATTTGTTCAATATCATTTGTACCTGAGGATGTCTATTTCACATAGACGAAAACATTAGTAAATTTTTCTTTTTTCTTGTCATGTGCTGGTGATGGTTTTGTGAGTGGTATATTAATAATCAGATTCTCAACAAATTCAATCTATAAAGTTTATATGGTAAAATTTGGTTTTGTGAACAGAATATCCCTTGAAATTTTTTTCAGATGAATTGATTCTTTTGAAATTTTGTAACTTATAATCACCACATATGAAAAAAATTCATGTCATCAACTTTGACAAAAAATTAAAATTAAATAAATATAGGAATAAGACTATTTTTTAATGATTATCAAAATAATTTAGCACTATTTGGTAGGGACAGTGATATATATTAAAATAATTAAATAACTACAATGAAATTAAGTTCAGAAGATATTAAATAAAAAAAATCAAGAAAATCTGAATTCTCTTTTACTTAAACTTCAACTCTTTTCCAAATCCTTAACTAATTTTTTAATTAATTAGTAACCCAATAAAATTCAGTAAATTGTTAGCTTGATGAAGAATATATTATTAGACAGAGTGAGATAACCAAATAAATAAGGTATAACAATTTGCAGGGCTTTCAGTCGGCCTTGGTGTGATAAGCCCTGCAAATTGTTATACTCTATTTATTAGGTTGTCTAACTGTGTCTAATTTATAGTCATGGGCAAAAAGCGTTGTTTATTATTAAGAATATATTATATTGAACACCAAGCATTTTATATATACAGTTTTTTATTTACATGATATAGTCTCTTGAAGAATCTTAAAACAACAAATAATTATTTTAATGCTGAAAATTCATTTAATTTACATAAGAATATTTTAACTTTAATTTCATAAAAAAATTGCTATTAAGATGGTTCAATTTCTAACCAGAATTTTGCAAGTTACTGGAAAATAGCAAGAAATTTTAATTTTTTTCATTTCTTTCTGGGAGCCTAAATATCTCATCTTGGAATGGTAATCCTGATTGGATTATCATTCAAAGTACAGACAGTGTGAAATGTGGTAATAATGGGTTTTCCAAACACAATATATAATATGATATGTCATTAATTTCGTGTGAAAGAGGTATCAAGCTGCTGAAATCTTAAGATAACAGCACAGCTTGGTTACACTATCATCTTTAAGTTTCAAGTGTGCAAATGTGATATGAAGTCAGAGGCAAAAAGAGTTGTTGCTTCCAAATAACTAAAGGTGCAGAAGTTAACTGGAAGCAATGCTAACAATATCCTGGGATAAAGGTGTTTTTTTTTTTTTAAAGCCAATTTCTTGGAATATGAAATTATTATTAATGCCAAACTTCCTCAATGAAAGTAAACTTTTAAAACTGATATTACTTTCCTTTCTGATAATGTGGCCACATTATCAGAAAGGAATATGAGAAAGTTTCAACTACTATTAAAATTTACACTGTCTAGACCACCATGTTAAAAATCTATACAGCTTATCAATTGATTATCATTCATTTGGACTAATACAGTAGAGCCTCGAAAACTCGGCACTTGATAACCTGACACTCTGGATAACTCGGCCACACCCTGGCAGAGCAAAAAAATCCTTAGTTAATTAATTTTCATGATAAAGACAGCTTTATGCCTCATAAAGTATTTTTCTGAGGTCTGTCTTATCAGGTAAATTACTGTACAGTGTATTCATTAATTTTCATTTTCATGTAGTAAAGGCTCTTTGCCTTCATAAAAGACATACTTTTCTTTTGTTTAAGGATATTTGGGCAGTTTATTCTTTCTTGTATTTTCAAACAAACAATACATACAAATACAGTACAGTATTTTCTGAGGACTCCACACTCGTACTTATTTTTTTAACGCCATTTCCGATAACCCGGCATTATCACAAACTCGGCCATCCTTCGGTCCACATTAGGCCAAGTTTTCGAGGCTCTACTGTAATAAAATTTTTGGAAGGCTAAAAGTTTAAATCTGAAATGCAGCAGTGCATCAACCAGTAGTTTCAAGCGTGGGCAGTCTAAATAATTTTTCACTGCTGGAATGGAACTGCCTTATTGATAAAGCAAGTACCAAAGTATAGGGGACAGTACTTGTAAGATGATGTGCAAATAAAATTGGAAGCAGATAAGATATTTATTAACACTAAGATATGGTAAAATTCTAATTAGGAGTTGAACAACCTTCGTACTATTATATTGATAAATTTAAATTTGAATCATTAAATATTCATATTAACTAAAAATATTTATATTTAATTTTGTTTATTAAAAAATAAACTTACGATGAGATCCAGTTTGAAAATGAAAAGATGTCAAAGGAAGCCAAAATAAACTTAAACTGTAGTAAACAGCTAGAATACAGCATAGTGCTAAAAGAACTAATAAAGCTGAAATATAAATTTAAATATTTTATGTAAACAATTTAAAAAGTTTTATATAACATAATACAAAAATATAATATAATTATAATAAAATATTGTACAGTATATAGCAGGTGTGGCCAAACTTTTATCCCTTAGGGGCTACTTATTTGGTAAAATATAGTCTGCGGGTGACTATGAATATGGGCAAACAATTTTAGGATTTTTATATGTGCATGCGTTAACATTCATTTGCATTGTTCATCGGGATAAATACAAACAGTATGGGTACGTTGCACAGACAGTCTATTATTGTAAGAATAAATTATCGAATTAAGATTTTTAAACATTAATTTAAGTGAAATCAAATTGTTCAACTTTAGCTTCGTGGGCTACTTTCAAAACCTTTGCGATTGACTGGGGTCTATGTGTTGGCCATCCCTGGTATATAGCATACATTCAATTATCAGAAATATGCAAGAACTGCATTCTCTATTACAACAGTATTATATATGTAAAGTTTGAGTTTATAAAAAGAAATTGTATAAGTAGGCTGCAAGTGCCACAATAAGGGTCTAGAAAAGCATCAATTTAGCCACAGTTGATATACAGTTTATTTCATATACCAGTATTATATACTAATATAAACATTCAGACTCAATAGTTGTATATTAAAGCCAAATGACTGCTAAATTATATCAGCCCATATTACTACTACTATTATTAATTAAATGCTAAGTAATTTGGCACTAGATGCAGACATTAATTAAGTGACATCTCTTGCTAAATTTAATAATTATAATTAAATCCAATATTTTAATAATTAATTTAGTAGGTTCTGAAAGAAAAGAATCAGCCCAGATAGGGGCTTGAACCTGCAATTCCTGCTCACTATGCAGACATGTTGCCAGTTATGTTACCCAGATCTTTGTCCGATCCTCTCTTCCAGAACTTATTAATTTAGATATAACCATATCTGATTATTTATGGTGCTGACCACAAAAGACTCAGCACCTACAGTCTATAACTCCTATCATGACACTAAGCCAACTATTGCATCTACCTCAGCATGATATAATATATTAATATATATATATATAAATATAAATATATTAATATATAATATAATATACAATATATTAANCTGTAAAAATTTCTATATTTTTTAATCTATTACTTTGCTACTACATATAAAAAGTAATTCGCAAATTAAACCTTATTTTAAATGACTCCTATTTCTCGAATGACCTCTATCAGATGAAAAGAAAGTCGTTTATCATATTTTCTCGTTAATGATCTCGTTATAATACCTGTTCGATGGAAACATTATTCTTACTGTTCCAAAAAAAGAATAAATATTCGATCTGTAAGTTTCTTCTACTGCGAAAAGAAAAATTTATTTTACTCTAATAAATTCTAGATATTCATTCCCTAATATAGAAATAACAAAGAATAGATAAGATAATTTTTTTTAAATTATAGTACTTATTGATTGATTTAGTTTATAATGTAACTAAAAGTTTAAAAATTTAAGAACAATTTTAAATTCTTCAACTTTCTTTAATTAATTGTATAAATAAATTCATATATTTTAAAATAGTTATGAAGAATGGGTGTTCTATATAAAAGGTGCCTATTAAGAGGGCGACTAACAATAGAAGCATTTGGAGGATTCGTGACCGTACCAGACTAGTCCAAGGTTAATTAATAACAGTTTTCTGTTTTTACAGCAAATTAACATAGATTGCAATTGTTGCACATTACTTATAACTTAACTTATAACAAATATTATTTAAAGTAGTGGCTCGCAAACTGTGGGCCATCCCCAAAGAGAATGCGTTTTTGCTCTTTTTTTTGGCGTGGAAATGCTCATATATATATTATATCATATATTATATATATATACTAATCTAATATAAACATCCAAATTCAATATATTAAAGCCAAACAATTGCCAAATTATATCAGGCTACACTATTACTATTATTAATTAAATGCTAAATAACTGCCTGCCTCTAGCGCCAAATTATTTAGCATTTAATTAATAATAGTAGTAAACACCAACTGTACCAGAAAATTGGAACTGTACATGAAGATTACACCTTAATTCAATATTTCCAGAAAAGAAATTCAATCTCTTCTGTGAAACCTTCATTCCCACTACAGGACAATAGGTTTCACAGAACAGTAAAGTATATAGGATCCAAATACAGATCACTGCAAGCCAGGTTAAAAGATCAAATATGATGTACAAGAAGGAAACATTAATACAGCTCTGGCATGTTATGCCAGTGATTCAGGGATTTCCCTGTTGGGACCAAGCTACCCTAATACACAGGGTCTTCGACTGGCAAAACATTAGAATGTTGAAAGCTGTAGAGATCTACAGGGTGCACAGGAGTGGAGCCTGCATCAACACGGACGCCATTCATGTACCAAAGACATGGAAATACTATCTAGACTCATAAAGTATACATCATATAAGATATGTCACAGCCTGTATTTAAGCGTATTTAAAACTTTTAAACTTAGAACATGACAGCTTCCTACCCCTAAGCTTTCCATATTTGGTCTCAACTTTCTTCTAACTTTGTTCTTGAGATTAACAAAGGACAGACGGACAGACACCAATGGAAATTTATATGTTTGCAATTTGAAAACTGCAGCCCAATTATGGAACAGATCTATTATCAAGATTTCCCAATTTTGAGATTATGACTAGAATTACTAAAGATTTGTGCATCTAGTGATAAACTATAATTAATTAACAACTGTTATTTAAAAAGATAAAATAAAAAAAACATATTCAAATACTATTTAAGGCTAAAAAGTTGACTACATATTAAATTTTCACTATAATGGTTCAACAGAGTAGCCAGCAGTTAGTGTTTATTTGCACTGAATTAAATCTTATTTATCTATTTTTTTAAAACTCTTATGAATTTAGTAATGGAATGAATTATCTGTCAGATTCTATAATTGCCAACATAAAATGTTATTTTAGATAGAGTTAGATAGCCTAATAAATAGGATTTAACAATTTGGAGGCTTATCACACCAAGTCCAACAGAAAAAAGATCAGATCTTTTACAAAAACGTTAGCCTTTAATAATTACCTTCAAATTTAGGTAAGGATGCATTTCGGGTACAAGGACCCATCATCAGCCTACAAATACATAGTACCAACATATAATTATAACACTAATAGTTAACCAATACAAAGGAATTTTTGATATAACTTTTTTGTAAAAGATCTAGTCTTTTTTCTGTCGGCCTTGGTGTGATAAGCCCTCCAAACTGTTAAATCATATTTATTAGGCTATCTAACTCTATCTAAATTAAAGATGTGGGCTAAAAGCATCATTTATTATTAATAAAATGTTACGTTGGCAATGCATGTTAAAATTTAAAATTTTAACATGATTAAAGCCTAAAGTAGTAATGATTCTAGGATTGTCCACACATTATAGTAGTCAACGTCAGATCCGTCAACTCTAAAATCTCGAGACGGTCGATATCGTCCCTCAAAAAAGTCAACGTAGATATTAATTAAATGCAATTTAGTTGTTTGATTTGGACATTTTGCAATTAATCCCCCAATCGGGCAACTTAATCCCAGACGTTTTGTACTCCTACACATATGCACGAATCCCAACTTGGCTAACTTAATTAAAAATACCAGAATAAAGGATAGCAAAAGCAAAAGCAAAACTAAAATGAGAGAAAACAGCTGATAAATTATAGCACTACATTGACAAGCTGTCAGTGCAAAAAGCTGACAGTTTGCAACTTCCAATGCATTTCACATGTCTAATAAAGCAACTGCACATCACAATTTCTCTATTTTTAGCCAGATACCATCTACATAAACTGGAGAGTGGTTAAAAAACCATTGAATTGGCAGTATATATGTATTATATTTTAAATCAGTTGTTTGACAATAATATAAAGGGAGGGGGAATGGAGCATTGAACAATTACTAAAATTTTACACTAATATTACTGTTAAATCTCTAATGTATTTGTATTATTTCTGTGTTAACATCATAATTTTGCATTACTTAGTATTTTTTTTTTTATNATAGTACTGGAATTCACAGATGATAACAAGGTATTATTGTTTTATTTCAGTACTGTATATTTTGGTGCATAGTATACATAACAATACTTAACAGTAGTTGTGCTTTTATTTTCCCTCAATCTATCATGATATATACATGAGTATGGTTTTTGCAGATAGATTGCTGCTATCTATGGTAGACTTTGAAACATATCATCCACAGACATGGTGGTCCCACTGTGTAATCATATTTAAACAAAACTGTGAAGTGTGTAAATTAACAAACATAATTAAATGTAAATGTAAATGATAATTAAATTGGTATTATTTTTTTATAATCTATTAAAAGTATTTTTACTACTAATTTATGATTTGGAGAAATTGTTTATTTTTTAACCAAGAAAAAACTTTTGAATATTATTTCTACAATATAAAAATAAATTTTATTTTAATATTATTCGAGTATCTTCTATTCACTGAGAACATTTTTTAGCTTTTTTAAAAAATAATGGAAGTATTTGTTTTTTTTAAATCTCGTTCCACCCTGTGGGCACTAATAGTAAGACCATTATGGATTCGGCCAGAATCACAATGGGGCTGCCGGGTGGTGAGGGACGGGGCACGACGTATCATGCCCCCGAAAATTCCTGGGGGTTTATCGACCCGTTCGGATTCGAACCCGGGTCCCTCAGAGCGGTAGGCTGCAACCTTGACCGCTCGGCCTGAGCTATTCGTGTAAGCACCAAAATGGAAGGCAAACAATATTGAAATTGAATAATAATTCCGAATAATTTTATTTTTACAATATATTTTGTACTCTCGGAGTATTAGAACGTTACTTAATTAAGGATCATCATAATGATATAATTAAAGAGCGAAATAAAGATGGCATCCTTGATGGTTACAAGGTGTGACCGGATGAGCCAGCGGCTATAAAATAATAATATGTTTAATTTCGTATAGTTATTGTTACATATAAGTGTAAATAATAACTTTTCAAAACTATTAAAAACACCGGCTAGTTTTAGCCGTCGCTCAGTTAACTGTGTCCCATCTTAATGTAAGCTTGTATAATCTTCATTAATAAAGCAGTATGAATTTAATAATCACTGAAGAAGGATGAATTCGTTATTGATGCATTTATTTCAGTTAATGGGAGGTTTTTTTCGTAGAAAAACATTTATTTCAACATTTAATCTACAATAAGCTAGGTCAACTTAGTAATTATGGTTAATTTATTGGAAATCATTGGCATGTTCCAGGCATTACCAATGATAGCAATTATGAATATATTAATGAAATAAAACATTTATTTAATCACTTAATTATTGATTTATCGATCACAGAGATACACTTAACTTGTATGCTATAATATAAGATCAGTTATACTTCATGCTATACAAAATAATATTTTTACTTTCCTGGATGTTATATATAATATCCAGGCAATCTGTCAAAAAAATCACCCTCCAAGATTTTTACATTTTTGGACTCGGGAAACGTCCAGAAATGCAAAAAAATTTGGAGTTTTTTTCTGTATGTATGATTTTTATGCATTTTGATGGTCTTTTTTTTTTTTTTTGGTGATAATTTATCTCCCACTGATGTAGTGTTTAGAAATGTTAGCGTGCTTTTTGATGGTGTCTTGGCCTTTCTTTCATGTGCGGAGCATGATTTCATTCACCCTGTTTCAAGCTTAATAACTCCTGTGATTTTTGTCGAAAATTTTTGAAATTTTGCAAATAGGTTTGCTTATTAGAAGGATCGATACTATTAAATTTTGACGATTAAAGGTCGAGGAAGTGGGGAGATAAAGGGAGATCGCGTGTATCTCCAGTAGGGTCGGACTTAATGACGATTGTACTCGTTATTAGCACTTACAATTTTTTTTTTATAAAACTCATCCCTATCATGAAAATTAAGCTTTTTGCTATCATTTTAAAATAATTAAAAATATAAAGGTTTTAAATAAAATATGATAACAGATGGCGCCATCAAATGTTGCCGGGAAAGTTAAGTAACTCATTGCTGAATTTTTTAAATTTATTTTTTCAATAATTCTATATTATAAATTAAATGAAATATAATTACTTCAGTCATTCTGTTTTTCTATTTAAAAATATAATTTTCTTTATCAATTAGCTATAATATAGTGATTAAATTTTGAAAGATTATTTATGTGTATGTGTTTATGAATTCCCTATAACTCCTGCTACTTTTAATTAATTCAGATAAAATTTTGTTTATATTCTTTTTACGTTCCGACGTAAAGTTAAGCTTCTTAATCCACAGTATTCTTGAATTTCTAGAAATCTCTACTCTTCTTAATTCTTCAATCTATTATCTCACAGAAATTAGTCTGTCATGCTTGACGGAGGAATATCTAGTGTATAATATACACCCGTACATATTAAATATTAAAATATTCTTCGTTATATAACAGTATGACGTTTGAAACGATTTTTCTTTATATAATTCTGTAAAAATTTCTATATTTTTTAATCTATTACTTTGCTACTACATATAAAAAGTAATTCGCAAATTAAACCTTATTTTAAATGACTCCTATTTCTCGAATGACCTCTATCAGATGAAAAGAAAGTCGTTTATCATATTTTCTCGTTAATGATCTCGTTATAATACCTGTTCGATGGAAACATTATTCTTACTGTTCCAAAAAAAGAATAAATATTCGATCTGTAAGTTTCTTCTACTGCGAAAAGAAAAATTTATTTTACTCTAATAAATTCTAGATATTCATTCCCTAATATAGAAATAACAAAGAATAGATAAGATAATTTTTTTTTAAAATTATAGTACTTATTGATTGATTTAGTTTATAATGTAACTAAAAGTTTAAAAATTTAAGAACAATTTTAAATTCTTCAACTTTCTTTAATTAATTGTATAAATAAATTCATATATTTTAAAATAGTTATGAAGAATGGGTGTTCTATATAAAAGGTGCCTATTAAGAGGGCGACTAACAATAGAAGCATTTGGAGGATTCGTGACCGTACCAGACTAGTCCAAGGTTAATTAATAACAGTTTTCTGTTTTTACAGCAAATTAACATAGATTGCAATTGTTGCACATTACTTATAACTTAACTTATAACAAATATTATTTAAAGTAGTGGCTCGCAAACTGTGGGCCATCCCCAAAGAGAATGCGTTTTTGCTCTTTTTTTTGGCGTGGAAATGCTCTTGAGGGCGCAGGTTTTTCTTATTTTCAATTAAAATATACACATTTATTTGTTTTTATGTATTTGTTTTCCAAATTCTATTGTTTATTTGCAAAAATAGTAGTATTTTTATGTTAAATTCTTATAGGTGTAGAAACATATTTTGTTTACGTGAGTCGTCAAAATTGAAACAGATCGAAAGGAGGTCACACTAAAACAATTTACGCACCTCTAGTACAAAAGATGGCAATACGGAATCCATGTATTGTGAGTACAGATATTGATATCTCTTATTTACTGTTACCAGAGTTAGCGCGTCTGAAATCATATAACTTAGAAGAATGCACTATAAAAGTTTTAGTTAGGCATTTTTAACCTGTCTTTTCGCCTATCAGCCTCAAAGTGTAGTCGATAATGCGCAGTAATTGTCAGTTATCGTCCAATCCTAACAGTTAAGCATTAAATCTTTAACTGTTATTGGCATTTCTTACTTCAGATATGCGCTGCCAACAGTCAGTACTTCAAAAACAGCGGGAAAACAACACAGTTAGTATTACTGTATTAGCAACAATAATTACAATTGTTTTTGCGTGTCCTTTTAATCTCAGATTCAATAAAACAAGAATTTCTTCTAATTGTACTCTTAGTTACTTACTCCGCTTACATCAGTCGGCCATTGTGATCGATACAGGCGAATTCCACAGTAATTACAATAAGTAATCTACTGTACTTTTAATAGATTTTCTAATAAAATATTTAATGCATAATCTATGAAGGACGATTCTTATTAGAATATTTTAAATTTTATAAATAAATTAAAATTTAATTATAAAATTTCCTCCGCACGCAAACGGAAGCTCCCGGTATTATTGGCTTTCCTAATAATATTTTGAAGCGCGCATTTATACCAGAATAAAATTAGGGAAAGTCGGCATAGTTATTAAAATCGTCACCGTCATATTAATATCGTAGAAACGTCATTATAGATCGCACGAGCGAAATCGTTTCTTAAATATCCTCCTTGCACATATCTATCACCAGATGGCGTTTTCTAATGTTTTGACATTGACATTCAAATTTAAGGAAGGAGTTTGGCGGGAGTATTCTGTTTAGAAATTAAATGGAAGTTCGTTGTAGCCGGAGAGTGGAATGACAGATATGAAGTTTACGGAAGTTTTTAAGGTTTCTCGCCCGTTAGCGAAAATTTCAAAAAATGGACAATTTCTGGTAAGTTTATAATTTTAAATTACATCAATTTTGATTATTTTCAAGTTACTTTCTTATAAATATCAATGAAACACTCCAAAGATGAGTTAATTCAGGTGTATCTTTTAAATAATACACAATATAATAAATAGTACACAATAGAAGTGAGTAATACACAATATGACGTGTGTTTAATTTTAATTAAATGTGTATAATTAATTAAATATATGTTATTAATAAGGTATTCGAAGGTTTGCTGTTTGTTTAATTTCTTATACATAGATAATCAAATATTAGGTATAATCTTAAGAATTTAATAAGTCATGCATTACTTCTGACCTTCATTTATATATAAAAATACATTGGTACAAAATGATCAATCTTTCATAAATGCTAATCAATCATTTATGATGCATGTAAATGCATTCGTTGCCTGTAATATTAAGTTTTCACTGCTATTATAAATTCCCAAAATAAAACTGTATTGAATAAAATTTAAATTTTAAGTTTCTTTTTAATACAGATTTTTTAATAATTAAGAAAATTTGCACAGGAATATTTTAAATTTATTCTAACTTCTAACAGAATATTTTTTTTAAATGTAAATTATTGAATTTTTTAAAAACCTTAAAATTATATCTATTCTCATATCTGATATTTAAAGAATTTATCAATTCTATAAACATTTTAAATTTAAAAATGTTATCTTGGTAATTAATGTATGAATTATTTATAAAACTTTTGAAATTTATACAAAAATTGTCAAATTTATTTCAATTTTTATTTTAGGCTTATGTTATATCAAATCGGTGTGTAGTAAGAAGAGTTAAAACATTGGATGTTGAGCATATATTTGTATGTGTAGACATTATAGAAAAAATAAAAGTAAGTTCATTTTGTCTTATTTAAAACATTTATCAATAATTACCTTTTCAGTTTAACTTTTTAAAACCTAAAATATGAAATATAATTTTTGGGTATAAAATATTGAGTTGTATAATGTATTGACAAAAACACTAACTATAAAAATACATACAATAAATAAACTTGCTCAAATGAAATTCTCAAAAAATTAACTTTATTACTTATAATAAAACATAATTTTAACATAAAAAAATTACATAAAAGTTAATTTTTTTATATGATGATATAATATATTACATTAACAAATTACAGATAAAACTTGTACATGTTACATTATATTAACTTTTAAAATACGTTTTAAATAAGATTTATGGTTTGTAATATTAAAACAAAATTGACCATATTTCTTAAAGGTTATAATAGTTCCTAATATTGATACATTAAACTCTTCCATATGTACACGCACAAAGTATTCCATCGTATATTGTTCCATCCATCATATATGTTCAACTAGTGTAGATTTTGCAATAAATTACTATTTCCTTCAATTGGCAATTTCCCATTGATGGATGTTGATATAAAATGATCATATTCAGTACAAACTATATTTTTTCTCATTTTTCAAAAATAATTTTATGATTTGATTCAATAGAATTTCCTAATATTTCATTCAAATAATATATTTATGTATATGACAATTTAAACTTAAATAAAAATTGAATAAATTTGGAGTTAATAATTAACTTTTTATGACAGTTGTGATATCTTTTAGTAGTTTTTTTAGAATATAAAAATGGTTTTTAAGTTAAAAAATCATATTATTTTTTAAATAATTTTTTTCATGTCTTAATTTATATTTTATATATGCAGCAAAATATTAATATTGAAAATAACCTATGAATAATTTAATTCCTTATTGTTTTTAGTGGTCACCTGATTCATGCTATATACTATGTGGTGTTTTAAAAAGAAATATTGTACAGGTAATTTTTAAAAATTATTAAGTTTGATTATTGTGAAGTTATGCAAATAAGAAAGCATGTATTTAAGTGAACATTTATTACACATAACTATACTGTGTACCCTGTATGTATTACAATACTAAAATTCTGAGTCACCCAAATAACTTTTTAACAAAGATAGGAATCTATGGAAATTTGGTATTGTTATGGTAAAGCCACAATGCATTATCAAATGAGACTGATAGCAGAACTCTTGTGATAAAATTTGGAAGTTAAAATTCCTATGAGAAATACAGAAAAAAGTAAATTAGAAAATTGTAGAGCATCACTGAATAAGTAAGAAATGGTGCAAATAGAAGGTTGGGTAAATGCACATCTATGCTGCTGGGTCATTCTCTTTGAGATGAATTTTAATAATGCCAGTTCTCTTGGCTGTCAAACAGCTCATGTAGAATGAAAGTGATTTATGTTAACATGATATCAATCTTTCATTTGTTAACCTGTTCTTTTAATGTTAGTCAAAATGTTCAATAAATCCAGAATTTCTATTAATTGTAGTTTTATTTAATTAATATTAACATTCTATAAATATCATAAATATGAGTGAGTCCCAAACTGATTATAATAAGAAGATTCTACTGTATTAATAAAGTTGACACTTAAAATTTAAAATGCATGTTTCAACTTCAACTATTTAAAAGCCTGTTCTTATTTAAAATTGAAATGTTGTGTATGTGATTTTAAAATTTATTTTAAATTTTTATATAATTGTAACTTTTAATAAAATCATCTGTTACTATTCTGATTAATAACTTTTAATGTAAATTTTTAAGTTTTGATATTTTATATTAATAATATCAAATGTGTTTTTAAAATATTAGATAAAAACTTGTTATCATTACAAAATTTTGTAGGCTTGGTCTATAGAAGAACCTAGATGGACTTGTAAAATTGATGAAGGATCATTTGGATTAATTGATTTATGCTGGAGTCCGGATGGTCGACATATTTTAACCACAGCATCATATCATGTAAGTTTTATAAATTAACTTTAAGTAAAATTTATTTGGCATTAAAAAGTATACAGACAATGTAATAATCACATAAATATTTTCTACTGTTATTTATCTAACAAACATTTTTTTAGTACAGAAATATATTGTATTTATACTAATAAACAGCTTGCTGTCTATAATTTCTTTCATCTTGAAGATGTGCTGTTTATTAGTGTGTGCTTAATATTAGAGAGCAATTATTATTTTTGTTCTTTGGTAATTAAGTGTAATTACCAAATTTTATTTATTTTTTATTTTTTTGTTATTTTAGAATTATAATTAATGGAGAAAATCTGGGAAATGTTTTTTATTTTATTATTGTTTTAACAACAACACTCAACATATTAACATTTTATTTCGACAAATGCTGAATAATGTGTGCAGTTTTTCAGTTTATAGTAAGCTTTATGTTTCTCCAATAGACATTCTACACTCAGATGAGTAGACCTCACTGAGATATAGCAGCACAGATCATCAAGTCCCCTACCACAACAGGGTGGAGACATGAGGAGGGCCTTGCCAAATTACTTTGTTGTTTTGGATTATTAATCAGACTTAAAAATAGCCTGATAAATCTGGCATATCGTTTGATGATTAATCTATTTAAAAAATTTAAAATATTTTTTAATCATTTTCAAATTTGAATTTTGAGCCAAAAATTAACTAAAAAATGAATTCAGTAGAATGAACTGTTCATATCATAATGTGTTAAATAACTTAGGAAAATTGTTTTTATAATTCTTGTACCGTGTTTCCCCGAAAATAAGACATCCTCTGAAAACAAGACCTAGCAGAGGTTTTGCTGAATTGCCAAATATAAGGCCTCCCCCCAAAAGTAAGACCTAGCAAAGTTTTTTTTTTTACTCGTAATGGTCATCGACAGATGGTTGAAAGTGGCTATTGGCTTTTTGAAAGTACAGCCACTGATTGGTCAGCAGACAATCAAGCCACATGGCATGATTTGCATAAGACTATGGCTTGGAAATCATAGATTTGCATAATGTTACGGCTGGTGATCGCTAATTGGTTGGCTGGGAATCACGCCACATCAAATTTGCATAATGCTACGGTTCAGTAAGCACTAACTGGTTATTGAACCTGATGTTGACGCTATAAAAAGATTAAGTTGAAGTGAGAGTGGGAAGTCCACTCCAGCATGAGAACTTCATAAGTTCACTTTGGTTCGTGACTTCGGTTTTATTTAAGTTCAGTTTGACACGACCGGATATACGTACTCTCGTCTAAGTTTGACTTGGAACTGAAAGTGTGCATTAGGGCTCGAGGCAAGACTGGATACGTCTCGCTGTTTTTCAATTTTTTTGTTCAACAATAAATGTGAATTCTTCTTCATGGAAAAATAAGACATCCCCTGAAAATAAGACCTAGTGCATCTTTGAGAGCAAAAATTAATATAAGACACTGTCTTATTTTCAGGGAAACACAGTATGTGATTTAATTGCAAATTTTATAATTTAGGACGATTTTTATTGATTGTTTTCAGATTTTATTTTTTTACCTATGTTACATTTGGCAAATGAAGTCAGCAATTTTTTCTATTATATAGTAGGGTGATATGAAGGTTCGTAAAAATTTTTGAAATTGCCATTCGGTTCTAATCCAGTGAAATCATTTTTTGAAAACTTAATTTTTTTTTTATTTGAATTTTCTGCCAAAAAATTTTCTAATATATACCACCTTGTGTGCCACATTTCTTCTAATAATGACATATATTTTTTACTTTGTAATTTGCCAAAAAAAATATAAATATTTTGAAAAATTCAAAATCGTATTTTCATGCATAACCAGGGGTTGTACTGCATAGTGCAAAATTACTATATGATAATATTTATAAAAACCCTATTCTGCTTATTTTGTCATTCAATGTGAAAAGTTTGAATTACAAAGCATGCTTCAGGAAAAACAGCAGAATGTTGAGTTCCTATGCAATAGCAGTTCCGTGCACCAGAGACCTAATAATGTCATGATGTGCAGGGCAAGTTTGAGAAAGAAAACAAGAAATGACATAGAACTGAAGGCCGTTTTCATGAAATGCCTCTCAGCATTTCTAAATTGGGGATTTTTTCCACTTTAACTTTTTTTCAGTTGACTAAAGAATTAAAATTCTGACATGACAGAACATGTGAAATACTGTTTAAGCTTTGTGATCAAAAGTGTTATTTGGAATTATTCATTAAAAATTATTCAAAAATGATTCTATTTTTAAGTGACTGCTTAACATGTTATTTTTGTTTTCCAGACTCCAAACTGATAAGTTACTAGAATCTGCATTAATTAGTAAGTAAAACTGATGATGAAAAAAATTTAGAACAGGTGAAATGATTGGCAATTTTAGATTTTTTGGAGTGATCCCTGCATAACCTCAAAATTTGTGAAAAGTTTGATCTAGTATTAGACAGTAATTAATCACACTTACTTTTGAGCCAATTTTCATCCTATTATTTGATTATGACCTATTTACTATGCTTATCCTGCCATAACCTTTCTAATGATATTTTTCTAAATTTTTCTAATGTAAAACTTTTACATAATACACTTTCATAAACTCAAAGAAAAATTTTTGACAGTTCATCTAATTATCAGAAGATGCTAATTTTGCATTCAATTTTAATATTGAAATTAATGCTAACACAAAAAGTTACTATATAATAGTCTGAATTTTATTATTTATGTTCAAAACTATTTTTTTATTTTTTAAGTTTTCTTAGAATCATTCAAAACTTTATGGATGCTCGGGGTATTTTTAGTATACCAAAATATCAAATAATTTGAAGGAATAATATCTAAATTTTAAACTTAAAACCACAATTAAATATTCATGTTTTGAACTATTTTTTTAATATTAGAATACAATATATACTAGTCCTAAAATTTAATAGATATAAGTTATAATTTTGTGTGTAATGAATTTTGATTTTATTAGTGAAATTTTATAGAAGCAAAATTTCAAACTAGAAAGTTGAAATATAGCAAAAATGTTGGAATTTATATATATTAAAACAGGAAAAAAAAACCTTGAAGAAAATAAAATTCAAAATTAACTATTTTTCTGTAAAATTTTTAGTTTAAATCAGATTTAATGAATAGATTGTGATGAAATTTGAAAGATATGTTCTTCAGAACATAATAATGTAAAAATAGAAACTGCGATAATGGAAATTCAAAACTCAGGAAACCTTTATAAGCAGAAAAAACAATTTTTAATTACAAACGTTTTTTTAGTCATTTTTAAAGATCACCCTCTGGTAGAATATAAAAATCAAACTCAGCAAGAAATAGAACATAATAGATAAACTTTGAAACATAGAATGCTGTTTGGTTTAAATTAAAAATTAAAACAAAATAATAATAATACAAATAAAATATGAAGATAAATGAAGAAAAATAAATAACATAAATAAAAATTAAAATATAAATACATAAAAGTCCATAAAGAATATATAGGGGTGATACAATAATTGATGTAAATAAAGGTAAGCAATGCTGGTTATGCCTTATCCAAGTTGGATAAGGCATAACCAGATGTATGGAGAATTGTCATCTCCATACATCTTAGAGATACTCATCTTTATTTACATTGATCCTTTTTTTGCATCACCTTTTATATATTCTTTATGTGTTTATATTGTAATTTTTATTTATGTTGTTTATTTTTCTTCATTTAGCTTCATATTTTATTTGTATTTTTATTCTTTTGTTTTAATTTTTAATTTAAACCAACTGGCATCTATGTTCAAAGTTTAAACTCAGCAAAAAATAGAATATAAACAAATAATTTTTTATTCTAGCAGAGGATGGTCTTTGAAAATGTGTTTTTCTGCTTATAAAGGTTTCTTGAGTGTCTGAGTCTTCAGAACAAATAGTTTTGCAAAAATTAATTCCAATTTTATTTACAACAAAAATTTATATATTGCATTAAATATATGTAAAAATATTTGTATACATATAGTTTTTAAAATAGAATTTAGTCAAGGTGTCCACTTAAACATCTGTCCAATGGAAAAGAGATTTTTCCAGCATTTCACAAGTGTATGCACATGGTGCATTCTAGTTTCATTACTAAAATAACTGATATTTAAATAGCTATCCAAGGACAAAAGATTAATTCATTTAAAAAATGCTATTGGGCAGTGTGGGCTCCACAGATAGACTACACTTCGAATAGTGACCAATATGTGAACATCCTAAATATAATGGTGAACAGCAAGTTTGGTATTAGCATGATGATGTGTCACTTCATTCACAGACAGATATGCATCAGTGATTCAGAGGGTTTGTCAACAGCTGGATAGGACAACATGACTCTGATCCATATCCACCATGTTTCTCAGACTTGACTCCAGATTTTTTTATGTGAGGTCACCTAAAAGCATTGATGTATGATGCACAACATCATGTATTGCTGCATGATGTTGGAGAACTGGATAGACTCATACAAGACGTCTATAAAATAGTGACACCAGCAATGCTATACACCATCCATGATGTCTAGCTCGACCATCAACATCTTTGTACTGCCACTAAAGATGTTTGTTTTGGAACATGTTCTCTAACAAAATAAAGTTCATTTTATTGTATTAATTTCTGCATTGCTGTCTTTATCCTCTACAGTCAAAGATTATTTGTGTATTATGCTAAATCATAAATTGATTCCCTTGAGTTATTTTGCACTGGAATAAGCACACATATGATACATTTATGCAATCTGAAAAGATTTTTTTTGCCCCTAGACAGATGTTTAAGTGTATATAAAAATATATACACTTATATCCTGTATATAAAAATATTCACTTCAATTATTACTTTTCACTAAATCCTATTTAAATGAGTTAGTTTAGTAAATAAACTATAATTTACCAATTACAATTTATAAGTTTTGAATTTAAAAGATTTTTTTAATATGTCATTTTATGTATTTTATGATTATTTTTTGTATATATTGAATTTTCATAATTTTTTTTTTTAATATAACTAACTATGTCTAAAATGTGTCCTCTGGTTTTATTTTGTTTCAGATGAGAATAACTGTATGGTCTCTTGTTTCGAAAACAGTGTCATATTTAAAATACTGTAAAGCAGCTAATCCTGGATTGTCATTTCGGCAAGATGGGAGATTTCTGGCATTAGCAGAAAGACGCGATTGCCGGGACCATATAAGTATAATAGTATGTTCTACCTGGCAGCTTGTTAAGGTAAGTAACTTGAATAACATAATGTGATTGATATATGTATTTTAATTTATTTTAAATATCTTTTTTTCAATCATGAAATTGTGAAATTAAATTTAAAAATTATAAAAATTTATTTATTCAATAGCATTTTGAAACAGATACTAAAGATTTAGCTGGCATTTCTTGGTCACCGGATGGAATGGTCCTTTGTGTTTGGGAAGCTTTGACAGAAGATGTAAATACCACTATTATTAAATATTTTAATAGAAAATTCAATACTATTCAATGCTAACTCAGTTTATTAAAACATTTTAGTATAAAGTTCTAATTTATTCATTGGATGGCTTTTGTTTAATGACATTCAAATCTTATTCCTGGGCTCTTGGTATTAAATCAGTTGCTTGGTCTCATACAGGACAATTTCTTGCCATAGGAAGCTATGATCAAAAAGTAAGTGATATTAATTTTAGATAACCTGAGGTGAAATTAAAATTTATGACACTGTCATTATTGTATACTATTATAGATTTTTTTGTATACAAATGTAGAAAATGATCATGAAAAAAAAAATATTTGAATAAATATTTCAAAACTGAATGAAATTTTGGATTGAACTATTCATCAAAAAGTCAAGTTTTTAAAAGGATGTGAAAATAAAACTTGTTTTTAAACAATTTACTTGAGAGACAATTTTTATTATTTTCAAAATATTCTTTTTATGTAACAAAAGTATTTTTAAGTACATATATTAGAAAGTATGAGAATTATATACATTGGGTTAAAATTTCAAACTAGAAAGTTGAAATATAGCAAAAATGTTGGAATTTATATATATTAAAACAGGAAAAAAAAACCTTGAAGAAAATAAAATTCAAAATTAACTATTTTTCTGTAAAATTTTTAGTTTAAATCAGATTTAATGAATAGATTGTGATGAAATTTGAAAGATATGTTCTTCAGAACATAATAATGTAAAAATAGAAACTGCGATAATGGAAATTCAAAACTCAGGAAACCTTTATAAGCAGAAAAAACAATTTTTAATTACAAACGTTTTTTTAGTCATTTTTAAAGATCACCCTCTGGTAGAATATAAAAATCAAACTCAGCAAGAAATAGAACATNTGAGAATTATATACATTGGGTTAAAATTTCAAACTAGTTAAAGTTTTATCAGATCAACAAAATGTTTTAAATGAATTTTGTTTTAAATTTTGAGAGTAATAATGAATTTATTATTTTTGTCTATTTTCAATTACATTTTTCATTTATACTAGCAAGTTTGACAAAATCACTTGCAACTTTGTAGATGATGATATTACTTTTTTTCCTATTGATAATGATTTTAATATTGTTTAAAAAAATAAGTGGGAGAAAATCATATATTTAATATTAGAACAATATTATAAACTGATTAAGAACATAAGATAAGTTTGTAAGTTTTTCCATATTATACACTGACATATAATCATTTTTATGTTGAGATAATGAAATCAATCAAACTAGGAAATAGAAATGGACTTGCAAATATTGAATAGTTTCCAATTATATGTTTATCCTTCTAGCTTGCAGAGTTTAAGCAAAAGATGTCTGATAAACAAGACAAAAACTTCACACCAGAGTTCTTAAACTTATTTGCCAATATTGGGTTTTCTACAATTAGTAATTACTATTATAATAAAAAGTTCAACAGTTATAATGACAGAGTTTAACAATAATTTACAAAGTCCAGAAATTACTAGTCAACCTAATCAGGAGAAAATAACCTAACAAAAGAAAAACCTTTAATTGACACTTTAATTTACAGTATAACAGTTTTAAGATCTTGCTGCTGATCAGAGGCTGTCTTAACTATTTTCAATAATATCAAAGTTTTATTATCCAATAGCAATGGGGCTGGATATTAAAACTGATATTATTGAAAGTAATTAAGACCAGATCCCAGGATAGCTATATACATACATACATCGTCACCTCTACAAACCATGATGATGTAATGCCCCAATTTTGGAATTATAGTGTTTTGGAAATCATTCACTATTGCTGATGCAATTATCTTCATCAAAGGAATATTGGATGAATAAAACCAGAAACAGTAACAGCATGCTGGAAGAATTTTTGAAGTGATGCTGTACACAATTTCCAAGGCTTCCCTGGAATTGACATAGAAGTAAGAGTTAATTCAAGCAGCAAGACAAATTGGTGGTGAGAGATTTGTCAATATGATAGAGGGAGAAGTGTTGACAAACAAGAAGTTGTTCTAACTCACCAGATTGTCTCAGAGGAAGAAGACTGTGATGAAGACACTGAACTAGAACCAGCAGCATTGAAACTAGAAAAATTTGAAGAGTTTTGAATGACCCAGAATTTGAATGAAAAGATAATAGAATATGATCCTACGATAGAATGCAACATTAAAGTTACCCATTTAATAACAGAAGTTTTAGAACTTCATAATGTTTCATAAAATGAAAAGGCAGAAGCAATAATTTCCCATTACAATGTTTTTTCATAAGAACAAAAATGTCTACTATTGATGATCTCCAGCAGTAAACATTGTCTACTCACATTATCCAGCCATTGTGTATTCTGCCTTCTCCAGCTTCTTCAGACATCAAAAGGTGAATAGTCTAACACAATAATAACTGTAGCTAATCCCACAGTTGATTTCTTTACTTTAGTAATGAGATCATTCTAATAACAATCAAAATATACATTATTTAAATATATTTTTAATAATTATTTTTTATTATATGTTAAGTGTAGATATATGAAACAATGCAAAATACAGTATGTGCCAAAATATATAGTACTGGAATTCACAGATGATAACAAGGTATTATTGTTTTATTTCAGTACTGTATATTTTGGTGCATAGTATACATAACAATACTTAACAGTAGTTGTGCTTTTATTTTCCCTCAATCTATCATGATATATACATGAGTATGGTTTTTGCAGATAGATTGCTGCTATCTATGGTAGACTTTGAAACATATCATCCACAGACATGGTGGTCCCACTGTGTAATCATATTTAAACAAAACTGTGAAGTGTGTAAATTAACAAACATAATTAAATGTAAATGTAAATGATAATTAAATTGGTATTATTTTTTTATAATCTATTAAAAGTATTTTTACTACTAATTTATGATTTGGAGAAATTGTTTATTTTTTAACCAAGAAAAAACTTTTGAATATTATTTCTACAATATAAAAATAAATTTTTCATGAAAATACAGGTATACCTCGCCTTATATCAGTAATTGGTTCCAGGAGAGTCAACGTAAGTCGAAAAATGATATAAGTCGAATTTACGTGTCACTAGGCTAAACCATAAATTACCATTCCCGGTTCTGTATTTTATGTATTAATGTATTTTTAATAGTATATGGTTAATAAGGATCTATTTTAAGCTTACAAATAAATTTTAGTTTGTAATATAGTACAGAAAAAAGTAATCTAACTTTATGAATGCATGTACTGTAAATACAGTACATACTTATAAATGTATATATTTTATTATGATTTTGTGCTTTAAATGCTTTTCTTGTGATATTACGACTTCAATATTTGTGGTGGACAGACGTAAAGTAGAATAAAATGACTTAAACTTGATTTTTATTTTTTCATATACTTTTTTGACAAATGATGTATAATCGGGAACGATGTAACTCAAAACGACGTAAGTCGAGGTATACCTGTATGAATAATTTATCAAAATTTCTTCAAATGAATAACCAAAAAAAATGATAAAACTCAATTATTTTATTTTGAATTGATGAGTAATTAGAAAGTGCATATTATTTATCATTTTGTCTTTTATTAATTTTAGGTTCGTCTTTTAAATAGAATTACATTTAAAGCATGGGCAGAATTTGGTTTTCCTTTTAAAATTACTACAGATATGGTAAGTACCTTTAAAGTATTGCACCATTTTCAATTTATTCAAATTTGAAAGCAGAAATTTTTTATTTATTTATTAGAATTTTTTATTTACAGTATTTTTTTGAGAAAATCTAATTTATAATAGACTAGCTGTACCCAGCCACGCATTGCTGTGGCCCAAAATGTATTTATTATAAATGTATAACACTCCCTGCGGGGGATTTCGAAAAATTCCTTCTTAGTGTACAATCTCTTGACGTATCCTATTAAAACGCAATCAAAAATGCAAAAAACCACATCTAAAATAGAATAATAGAAGACCAGTTCTTCACGGTAAGCCTTAATTTTGTCCCTCTCTCCCTCAGGGGGAATTTCAACATCTATGTAATATAAAAACGTATGTATTTGAATGCAATGTTGTGTCAAAATTTCAAAGCAATCAGTTAAGAACTTTTGGAGATTTAAGATTTTGAACAAATGATCATTTCTGAAAAACTTTAAATAAGAAACTAAATAGAAAATTTCAAACATGTTAAAAATTGCTTTATTAATTTCACACTGATACCTTTAAATGCAGTATACTTTTAATTATACTTTAATGTTTTTGGTTGTTTTAATGACCTTCTTCAAAGAAGAAAAATACATTCTAAATATATAACAATGCCATCAGTGTAGTCCTTATTAACTCAATTTGAAAATTAACATATTAGAATGCAATTTTACAAATTCAAACTTGTATTCCAAATATCTGTTATTCATATAAAAATACAATAACTATCAAAAATTTACAATAAAATAAATACAATAAAAACAATAAAATATGAGAAAAAACAATTACAGATATCCCTCATATAACACATTAATTATGTTCTGGAATAGTGCCATGTTATGCAAATCTGTGCTATATGAAATAAAGAATTAATTCAAAATATGGGATAAGTTTACAAAAGTTTACTATACTTTTTGTTACTATTGTAAGAGAAATATGTTTGGAAATAAATTATTGATTACTTTCATTATCAATAATTAACTAACAATCACAATTAAATACTGTATGATGCATTGATATTGCTTTTAGTTAAATGAGAGCATTTTCTTTTTACAAAGTATTGTCATCTTCTGAGCTATTTTGTTGATCTTGATCAGAAATATCAGCAACATCTTAATTTTTTTAATTTTTATCATAATTTTTTTTATGAATGGCAAAATAAAAATGTTATTAATTGAAAATTTGTTCTAGAGGGTCGCATTTGTTCAGTTGAGTAATGAGCAAATTTCTTTCCAGAATTTGTGTTTAAATACCGAATTGCTCAAGTTGGGAACAGTTTGAGTATTTTATTTGTCATTTTTACAAACATTTACTTATGTATAGTTAAAAAAGTTTAATAACACTTACCTAAAAATGTTTAAATAAACTTTACTAAATATGGAGATTAATCTATAAAAACAAAGCACAGTGATAGTTTCAAGGGCTAAAGTCTGAAAGCAACAAAGACAACAGCTGGTTGATAGGAAAGCTAGGACAACAAAGAAAAAAAATAAATTACACTATCAGTTTTCATTAAAGTAAACCTGACAAAAGGCACAAAATAAATGAAAATTTCAATATTCTAAAATTCATGGGCAAATTTGAGACAACTTGCAATTGAATAAAAAAAATAAAGAATAACAGAGTTTGTTGTTAAAAATTGTGAAATTTTGTATGGAGGATTTTCCAAATTCTTGAATGATGTTAGAGCGAAACTGGAAACCATGTTGTATAGTGGATATCCCCAATTTTTGGTTCGTGTTAGAGCAAAATCATGTTGTAGAAGTGCTGTGTTGTATGAGGGATATCTGTAATTGTAAAAATGTTTGATGATTACTTATTAAAAATATTTTATTATTCTCATGATAAATATTTTTTCATTTTCTCTATTATATTGAGAAAGTATTGATTCTGAACCTTAAAGGTGATGGTGATAAAAATCTTAATAACTATTTTCAGCCAATTCTCAGGTGAATTTTCAAATTAACCGCTCTGCAGTGATCGACGGATATACTCGTCAAGGGCGATCACGTGGCACTGGAGAATGACGTCGATATTCGCAAAAAAATTTTAGCCAAAAATTACCGCGAAAAAAATTCACATAAAAAGGAATTACGTTACAATAAAGAAAGATTTTTTTTTTCTATACTAGACGTAACTGTTTAAAAAATTTTTTTCTGAAACGGAAACAAGAAAAACGGGTGGAAAAATTCTTAAACATTTTCCCACGTTTATTCTCCACTACATCATGATAGCACTATATCTGACTAATCTTCTCTACAAAGGTTAAGTTGTTGGTTGTTTAAGAAAATTAAGTTTTGTTTTGAAAGTATTATGTTTATTATTACCATATAAAGTGTGCAAACTGTAGAAATTTTTAAATAGCTAAGCTGTATAATAAAATTTTTGTAAATTCCAATAAAATTAAATTTCTTTTTCATTGGCTATCTGATTGTATGCCAAGTAATTCTAACCAGGTTGACTTAAATTCATTGCTCAACATCCTGCAAAAAGATTTACAAAGAGTGACTGTGTTTAGAATTTTCAGTTTATCTGTTGTTTGGATTGGAGTTCTTCAAACTTCATGCAAGCCTGTATGATGCAGTCAAAGACATGCCCAGTTTGAGTTTGAGAAAGGCCACGTCATTAGGCTGATGGAATCAAGCATTTTGCTGAATTGCACACTATCCATTCCTGAGCCATTCTAATCTGATTGTGAGGAGGTGTTGGGAGCAGGTGAATAAGTGAGGGGGCACATACATGGCAGGCAGGCTCTGGACACTCCAGACAGACTCATTATCTTATGAGACAAGCAAAAACAGCCTCAATGACATCTTTGTCCACCATCAGAGACATGGAAACTTTGTTACAGAACCCTCTTCTCATATTGTTGGTAGACAATTAGCAAAAGCAAATTTCAGTAGCAGTCACCATGCATGCAAATTTGCATTTGCATGCAAGGTGACTGCTACATGTCCTGCCGTTAGCACCACAACATCATAAGCTTTCTTTTGCAGTGGTGCTGTGAACAGATGATGACTGTATTAATTAATAACAACAACCAATCCAATACATTTAAGTTTTTAATTGAACTGTCAAATTGTTATTGGGCTTTTATAAGGCTAGTAAATCAATTTGGACAGAGGATGGCATTTAGGTTGTCATCTCATGATAAATAACCTATATGGTTATATCTAAAATTAATTAATTAATAACTTTAGAAACAAAGGTCTAGAACTGTTAATTAATAGTCTACATAGCATAATTGGCAATGCAACTGCATGGCAATTACAATTTTATGACAAATCACTGAAGCACATTTTGTGAAGTAATGTTTTGATCAATTTGAACAAAATTTTGCACATTAACCAGTGAGGAATGGATATATCCGTCCACGGTGNTGAAATTTCACTGATTAAAAAAAAAATTAAATTTGAATTGAATTTAACAAAAACTAAATTCAACCAGTTTTACATCTTTATATAGATTTTTATAATGGTAGAAATAGTATTAAAGAATTGTTATAGCCGAATATAGACTTTTCAAATAGAATTTATAAGAAACAATAATTTTTTAAAATTGTTACTTTATGAAATTCTTCTTATTTATTTGTATTATAATGTAAACAATTTACATATATAATTTTTACTTGTAACATTTTTAACCTTAACTTATATGCAGAATATACTTAACTTAATGCAGAATAGTTAGATTCATATAATATATGAATCTAACTATTGCAGTCATATAAGATTTACCTGTATACTGTTACCTGTTTAAGTACTATCATTTCATTAAACTGGATATTTTAGGAAATATCACTTAGACCCCTTGTGCTCTATATTACTCATATTTGTTAGACATTTAAATTATGTTTGATTAGTTACTAAATAAAGCATAGTCAGTCAGAAAATATCATAATGTATTAAGGCAATGGTTGTTGAATGAATTTTTAATAAAACATTTTTATTTTATATATTTTCTTAGGTTGTCTACAAAGAAAGACCTTTAATATCGGATCCAAATACAGATTCAATTTTTGAAGGCCGTAGCAAATGTGAGAAATTTGATTAATAGTAATTTTGAATTATTAATTTATTTTTAAATAAGCAGAAAATTATTTTATTTATAGTCGAATAATTTATATTTATTTTCAGATGAAATAATTACAGAACGTCCAGTTAATGTATCACTGAAACCTCTTGATTGCAGCAAACCTGATAGACATGGAGTGGGCACAATAAAATTCAGTTCAGATTGCCATTATTTAGCAATGATTAATGGTTAGTTTGTTAATAAAATATGCTATTTAATTTCTAAAAAGACTGTCCCGCATAGTTACATAAAGCAATACTTAATAGATTATTAACTTTATAATCTGGATCTTCCAAAGTGAATTTTACCATTTTATATTACTATAATATCTGAAAAGTATGGGATGTACAGTACTCCTTTGATAAAGTAACTGTCCAAGTTTCATCTCCTACCTGCATTTAAATGTCTTGCTTTCTATTACTTTGAGGAAGTGCCATAGATGAAAATGGTTATTCCACAATAGAGAAGGCATTTTATGTTCTGTAGTTTGCAAAGTTGGAATCATTTATTGTTGCGGAAACATGAGTAATCTGCAGGAGCAGTAGGATACAGCTGTGGAGCTACAGGAACTATAGAATTCTGGCTGTTCTTGAAGGAGTGGCAATGGATATGCTGTACTAAGTGTAGGAAGAATTTGAGTATCAGTTGGATGCATGCTGTGTGACATGAAGTGCACACATTGAGAAATTGTAATGGGCAAATGTGAAACTTGGACAGTTTATCAATGTTTTAATATACATTACAACATTCTCAGATTTTAACTAGCATAATTTAAAATGGTAGCATTCTCTTTGGAAGACCTTGTATAATATGCTAACAGTGTATGATATATGAGATCGCTTTTTCATGTGGCAGTGGTGAGGGATGGATTTATCTGTTAAATTCTTTCGGGGGTATCGCCAAAAACTATCGCCAAAAAAAAATTCACGTAAAAAATGAATTATGTAACAATAAAAAAAGACTTTTCTTTACTAGACATAACTGTTTACAAAATCTTTTTCCGAAATGGTAATGAGAAAAAATGTGTGGAAAAATACTTTAAAAATTTCTCATGTTTATTCTCCAATACTTTGGTGTAGCACCTTACCTGACTATCCCACTGCTGAAAGGTTAAAAGAAATAATAAAATGGTATGTCATGACAGAGGCTGAATTTTAAAATTTGACATAGAATGGGAGATTTCAGGGATGAAAGGTTATCCCATGCTAAGTCAATGGGAAAATTTTGCATTATAAACAAAAGAGCATGCACTACCTGACATTCGAAATATGGCAAAACTCTTGCCAAATATTTTTTTGAATATTGATTTTATCTCTCCATTTTTCTAACAAAAATTAACTCTATATACTTTAGCATATCATACCTTGCACAACGTTTGTTATGTAAATTAAGAAAGTTTTAGAACAAAGATAAGAATTTGCTGACTGTGCAGTGTGACAAGTGGCTTTAATTTAGTGCCTCTAGTCATCTAATGTGAGTTTGCAAGCCGTTGCTGCGCTTCAGTTTGACAAAGTTCTAGTTTTATGATCTATAACTTAAAGATAATTTGGCTATGGTTTTAATAATTTTAATTAATTATTTTAAATGTTTTTATTCAATATATTTATTATTCTTGAGTACATTTTATCATTTTATATTTCATTTTATTACTTATTATTACAATTAAAATAATAAATAGTAAAATTAGGACTTAAATTCTTCAAAGAATAAATATTTTATTATTTAACAATAAGTGATAAAACCAATGTAAATACACAGTTTCTGTANGAGTAACAATTATAATTCAAGATTTCTAAAATATCAAAAACATTTGCTATTTTTGTACTTAGCAAAATATTATCAATAGAATGAGACTTCATATTCAAAGGCAGTATTTTCAATTCTTTTTTACATTATTGTTTATCTTAGATTATGATAAACAATAGATTTTATTTTAAAAGTTTTTAATATACTCTAATGAAAATTATTGTTAATAAAAAATAAATATTAAATGAATACAGAAATTTGAAATGAAAAAATGTTTTTTTTTAAAATATATAGTCAGTTGTAAGTTTATAAAATTGTTTTTAAGTAGTAGGTTTTAGATACAGTAAGAACACCATGATAATTTGTAAGATTAAAAATAACGCAGTATGACTAGTATTTATCCAGGTGTGAAAGAGATCTCTCTAGTATTATATCAGGCTGTAAAGATAAAATTTAGACATTTTGATTTTTTTAAAAAAATGACTGGGGAAAATTTTCTAGAACATTGGATGTTGGTATATCAGTAAAATAACCAGGGAGAATTTCATCACATTTCACTGAAAATAGATGCATCAGCAATGTCTGACAAAATGCAACTTTTGAAAGAACACATTTATGGACTGTTGTCACTAAAAGTGACCACACTGCAACGAAGACTCATGATCTCATTTGCAAGACCTTTTGGCCAGGATGCAGTTTACAGGCAGACCTGCTACAATTGGTTCAAGAAATTCAAGTATGAAGATTTCTCACTTCAAGATGAACACCATCCAGATAATGATTCAGCCATTGATGACTGTTCTCCTGCAACTAATAGATAATAATCCACGTTTGAATTAGCACAACTTGAGTGTTTCATACACTCCAAAAATTGACAAAATCCGATAGCACCATACGAGAACATAGCACAGACAACGCACCAGAACATAGGGCAAAGATGACTCAGAGAAGCTGGGCCAGTTCAGACTGGTAGGTTCTGCTTCGTCCACTTTATGGTCCAGACTTGACGCTAGCTGACTACCATCTCTATACCTGCAGAACCATACTAGCAGTATACAGTTCAATAACAATATCCAATACTCGAGACTGAACATTCAAACAAAAATCCTAATCCTTCCATGCTCACAGGATTGAAAGTTTGCAACAAAGATGATGGATGTGATTGATATTGATTGTGATTATCTACAAGATTGAACTGAACCGTTGTTGAGTTAATTGTCAATAAAGTTTTTTTCAAAATGTCTAAATCTCACTTTTACAAACTGATATGACCGCTCGAACACCAGACTCATCCCTTCTGGAGAACCCAGGATGGCAGCAACGAAGTTGCAACTTGCTTTTGAAGCCAAAGATTATGGCAGGTGGGACGATGGCCCCATCTCTACCTACACCACTCCAAAAAATACAGAAAATTGTAGATAAACCTTTATTTACCTTGCAGAGAAATCCACTCCGGAAATCAGTCCATAATCCTAAATAATTTCTAGTGGGGGATAAATAGATAAGTGGGAGATTAGTGGGGGATAGATAGATAAGTGGGAGATTAAATAAACAAAGTAAAATGTAACTTTAAAATGTTTGTTTATGATGCATTCTCCACTTAACAATAAAATTATCAGTTAAAATTTTAGAGAATAACCGGTGTTTACAATAATGTACAGTACATTTTATTGAGCAAACCTATTCTTGATTGAAAATTATCATTTTGTACTAGTACAAAATTTAATAAAGACAAATATTTCATAAAAGAGCTTCTTGTCTCAAAGATTGTTAAAAATAATATCTCAAATACAATAGTAGAGAGATTATTTTCAACAAATATTTCAGCTTGAAAATATTAAGAATTTGCACGAAATATTTGAAAAATATTAATATCTGTACCTAAGTACAAAATAATTACATCAGTATTTTTATTTATTATTTTAATGCTGATTAAATGCTTCAAGATGTGGGACTGTTTGGAAATTTTTCCACAAGTTTTATCATTTATGCATTCATATTTCTCTTTCAATCGCTTTGGGTGAGCTTCTCGTTGAATTTCTCCTCTCAATATTTTCTGCATAGATCAAAGTGCTCCTTGCTCAATTTTCTTTTCTTTTTTTGAAAATAATCTTTTGTATCGTTAGAAAAATCATCTTCCTTTTCTCTCTCTTGATGATTACATAAACACAGTTTCTTCTCTTTAGTTTCACCGCACGATTTTAGTTTCGGAAGATGAGGATCAGTATTACAGCACGTCTCAAGATCATTATCTTCCAAGTTAGAACAATATTTGTTTTGAAAAATACACCTCGACTTCGGATTGCCAGTCGAAAAATCGATGCTTTAATTCTCGATCTGTTGGCTTACATGCATTATATTGAATTTAATCTTTGTAGCTTTGTCTCCAGTCTTCCCGTGAAATCGGATGATGAGGCGACTTTTCCGACATTGTTAATTTCAGCAGATGACTTCCATCTGCAGAATGGCACGTCGCTATCTTAATTTTGATATTATGCCAATACGTAAGATCGAATGTCATTGTTAAGTATAACAATCAATGGTAAAATTGTGCCTGACACTTAAATATTATCAATCATAACTAAAATTAATATTTTTAACATAGCCATCTTTACACTGAGGAGTGCCCACTAGTAGCCCAGTGGACCAAATCATTGAACACTGGTCGTGGATTCGCTCTTCACCAACGATCTGGCCACGTGTTTTCCTGGCTTCTTTCACAATGTCTAAACACACTAAATGGGGCCAATTTTTTCATAGAAAGTGCTCCCGGGTGGCATTTCCTCCTTGGTAAGTCGCTCAGGTGTTGAGTTGCCGTATCCCAAACAACTCTCAGTGGTATATTATAGCTTCGTGATACTTAGGCGAATTTGAATTAGGGAGCCCATATACAGTGTTAATAGACATTTTTCTTCGAGGGAATGTTTTAGGAGAAATGTTATGAAAGATTAGTTTGGGGCCCCAAACAATTTTCCTTTTTGCTCATAGGATAATGCGCCACTGATAATCTTTTATAATGAGGAAAGGTATCACATTTTTATACAGTCAAAGTTGATCTTTAATTTTAATTCTATGTAACTTAAGTGATTATTGTTTTATAATTTATTAACTGTTACAAAATACGAATTATTATAACTAGATATTAAAGAAATCATCGTATCACATGAATTCTAATTTACAAATGTAGATATTTAAATAAAATTTAAATTTTATGCATTTAATTTTATCTTATAATATTATAAATTCTGTAACTTCTAGTATATTTGTAAATTAATTACATTAGAGATAGAAAATCCACGACACGCAAAATGAATTTACCAGATAACGGGTTGATTCATCGCCAAATTTCTCATACAAGTTTAATTTAAAATTGAAAAATATCTGAAAATAAATTAATAAACTCCCTAAACTTTGTAACATAAAATCACTTTCTAGATTAATAACTTATCACAAATAAAAAAAAAATCTCAAGTATAAAAAAACACGTTCTCAATTTATAAATATGGCACATACATTATTAAACGAATGCTTCGGAATAAAAAATTCTGGTGTTAAAAAAGTTGTGTTAATTTGATTTTATCAAAGCAATTTATTTTGTCTTTATTAATTAAATTGAACCATTTGTAATGGAATTTCAATTAGATTTCTATTTTTATGAAATATTCATTTAAAAAGTATTCATTTGAATTAATCTTCGGTGGTTTCGTATAAATTTAATGCCCATCAGTGGCAATGTGGATAAAACCACCGAACACTGGTGATGGGTTCTGGCCTGGCCACGTGGAGTTCTCCGGTGTTTCTTCACCTGAATTTGGGCAAGTTTCTTGAGAAGTTAAGAAATTTTTAGCGTTATTTGGCTGCAATTTTCGTATTGTATACTTATATGTTCCCACTGTCCGTCTGTTCTTCCTTGATCTCGAGAGCGTATAAAGGTTTAAAAGGTAAAGTATACAGGTATAAAGGATAAAGGCATAAAGTATGAATAAGTGTAAAGGATCAAGCGTTAAATGTTGCAATTTCTAATATTAACATACAAATATACTTTAATAAATAAAATTTCTACAAAATATAGATGCATAAAAAGCTACGTTAAAAGCTTAAGATTAAAAAAAAAATTACATTATTGAACAGGTTGAAGGCTAAGATTGGAATTTAATAATTAAGAGTTTTCGCCAAAACAACTTACCTTTTAAATTCATTTAAGAGATGTGAAATAAATAAAAATGAAAGTAAAATACTTCACATGATTTATAATAATGGCTAAAATGAAATAAAGAATGATGTAACATTAATGACAAAATTAATAACACTAATTTAAACTTTTTATCAAATATTTACTACAATAAATATTAATTAATAAATTTGTGAATAATTTTGTTTGAATATAGATAAAGTACATGCAATAATTTATTGATAGCAAAGTCAAATCATATCTGAAACTTTAATAATAAATGATACAGCATAAAATATTTTTGCCATTTGTAAATCTTGTATCGTTATTTTTAACACGAACTGAGCTTCATAAATATCCTTCTTCCTAATTTATATCTCTTATTATTTTCCCTAATCCAAATTTGTTTTTTTTTATATGCTTTCTCTTAAAATGCATCTAATTATGTCCCAAAAATCCTAAACGTGTATTTATGATATGGCAAAATTATGCCAACCAGTGTCTGGCAGAATGGTCGTGGGTTCGACCTGACCAATGAATTGGTTGAATGCAGTTTTCCGTGTTTTCTTCACGTGTGTAACACTTAAATAGAAGCCAATTTCCCATAGATACCCGAGAATTTCTCTTTCATCCCATTCCTCTTGGAAGATGGTCTGCGTGTCACATTGTCTTATAGGCTTATCCCATCAACTAAACCCCTTTTTCTAATTGCACAAAAATAGATTAGTGCAATTAAAGGACGAATAGTATTTCCTCTTATCTTAAATAAAGTAAAATAACAATTTATTTATATAATTTATATTTTAATGAAGACAAAAATTTAATAATATTTTATATTGTTGAGGATTTGCTTCATTAAAATGTGAGTATACAACAGGATCCACGATCTTCCTAATCATAATGAAATCAGCCTACGTGGATGACGGATTGAAATGAAGATCAGACACGACGTAACCATGAAAAATCAAAAAAACCTCCCCGAATCTGCCTCGTGCAGCACCCTTATTCTCAAAATCCTGGATGCATTGTAATAACACCATATATTGAAATAACATTTTATAATTAATTATTATTCATTTGACGGTTTCTTAGTTTGAAATATATTAACAACAATTGTTTACTAACAAATTTTCACTTTTGTGTAATATGATTTTCTACGAATTAATCATAATTACACGAAACAATCGTAATTGCAGACAATAGTTTTCACTTAATGAGCAATTCAGATTTAATTATTAGTTGTAGTTATGTCAAGCTGCAATCGAAATTCTGAGGAGAGTGCAGAATGCGAGTGCAATAGAAATCAAGAGGAATTTGATCTCAACGAAGAGGAACGTGACTCTAACAGTTCCAAATTGGAATGTGAAGATATTGATAATTCATCTGGCAGTGAACACAAGAGTTACGACAAAAGCACTCAGTGTGATGAATACGATAGAAAATCTTCATGCGCTGAAGAATGCAAGAATAAGATTCTAGAAAACGAGATGATTATTAGAGAGAAATTGAATAGTATAAAACTTGCCGAAATGAAATCCAGACAAGCCGATAAATTAATAGAAAAAATATGTAAAAATTATAAGCAGAAAAGAGTACAATGTAAGGATTATCAAGAATGCCAAGAACATCGTAATACGTCAGAATTATATCGTTGCAAGAAGTAGAACTCTTGATACTGTTCCAGAGAATATTTTAGATTTCTTATCAAAATTCCTTATGTTTCTATTAAAATTTTTAAAGTAAAATAAAATCAAATTTAAAAATGTTAATTATTAAAGTCTGCACTTATTTCATGTTTACACAAACACGCACAGACACATAACAACAAACAATACAGATATAGCTGACTCCACTTTCTTCGTGTTAGTAGAGGATTTAGATCTTAAGCGTCAGAATGTACAGGCAAAATAAATATTTTTTCATGTTATTATTACAAAATTAGCAATTTAATTTATTATATTTTTGATTATTATATTATCAAATGACTATAGTTCAGTTCACCGTACTTTGGACTATTGCCAAATTAAGCAGCCTTTTAACATATTAATTACTATAATATATAATAATAATTAATTAAGAGTATAACATGTTATGTCTATTTTCGGACTATATTTTGTCATGAATTAGTTATTAGTGTTTAGCAGTTCGTATCTTTCACAGTGGTCCAAAGTTAAGTTTTTCCTTGTATTTTACGTGCAAAATACAATGTACAAAGTTTTTACTTTTGTGTACATAAAAATATCAAATACTAATATATTTTCATTAATTTTTTTTACGAGTACAGTACTTACAAACAGTTACATCCTTTTAAACAAATAATCATTATAATTTTATAGAAGACTCCTCGGTAATAAGACAAAAGACTGCTTAGTCCAATTGACTGATTAATTAATTCATCAAAGTACCAGCGCATTAAAGTTATAATATATCCTGTCACTATTAAACTATTACGAGCAGGCCAGACATATTATGGATACTACGAGTATTTATGGGTGTATAAATTATAGGGTTATTAAATTACCTTTTATTATAGTAAGCTGACTTAAGCCTTATCGCGCGGGGTCGATTCACATAATCTACTTAAGTTTGCCTGTGGTTAAATACGATTTTAATTTCTACGCCCCAAACATGTAAAAATTTTTGTTGTATTTTTTCTTGATATTTGCACATTTGTACAGTTTTGTACCACATGAAATTTAGGGAATTATGAGATTTTGTTTAAAAAATAACTTTTATATTATTAATTATTATAAAATGAAAAAAATATCTTAATTTTCAGGGTAGAGATGAGTTTTATAGGGAAAAAATTTGTAAATAGTAATAAACAAGTAAAATCTTCATTAATTAAGTTTGACCCTATCGTGATGCGGAAATGGCCCTTTATCCCCTTGACCTTTAACCACGAAAATTTAATAGCATCGATGCTCTTTATATACAAGCCACCAAGCCAAATTTCACTTCTTAATTTTTACTCCATTCTGAGATATTAAACGAAATAAATGCCAATACACGTGTACATACACCTACACCCATACATGTCCACGATTTTCTTCCGGTTTTGTTTAATTTTTGGGGGTTCAGGGGATTTCAAACGTTACATTCTCTTGAGATCCCCTGAACCCTCAAAAATTCAGGGAATTGTAGCTTTGTTGGCACCTAAAAATTAAATGAATGTTTAAATTTTTGCTAAATTTAAACATTCATTTAATTGGTAAAAAAAAGTGGGCAAGGGTTCTTGTTCGACTTTCCTTCCATACGAACAGGTGGTTAAGAGGACCATTAGGGAGTCCGATAATTTTTAATTACACTTGGATATAAAACTTAAGTAATAACAAAAGAGTAATTGTGTTGAATTATGATCAAAATCGCCATTAAAAAAAAACCTATGACGCTAGCTCAAAGTTAAAATTTTGTGTATTGCCACTGGTATGAGATGTTACTAAAATGTAACTTTTATATTATTATAAAAAGGCGTAAAAGATTTAATTTTGAGACGAGAGGTGAGTTTATAAAAATATCATAAATCCCAATAACGAGTTAAAGTTTCATTAAATCCTTCCCACTCGAGATACCACACAAGACCTCTCTTCTGCCACCTCACTTCTTATATGTTACCATACCAAATTTCTCTTCTTATTCTTTACTTCATAATGAGATATTAAAGGAAATAGTTGCCAACACACAAACACACCCCAAACGGTGTGTTTGGGGTGTGTTTGTGTGTTATGATGAGGGCCATTTTCATATCACGATAGGGTCAGACTTAATTAATGAAGATTTTACTTGTTTGTTACTATTTACAAAATTTTTCCTACAAAACTCATCTCTACCCTGAAAATTAAGAATTTTTTTTTTTCATTTTATAATAATATAAAAGTTATTTTTTAAACAAAATCTCATAAACATACACAAACACAAATATCCCCGGAATTTTCTCCCCCTTTTTTCATTATGCAATATGAAAAAGAAGACACTAATAGTAAAATATTTTTAGAATTAATCAATTTAAATTTAATTGCATTGCTAGATGTCCGCAGAAAAATAATTAGCTAGCATTAATGAAAATTCAATTTCCAATAATAGTAATTGCAGTATTAGCACGACACTTCGTTAGTGGATAAATACATCAATAACGAAATTATCATAATCTATAAACTAACATGCAAAATACCAATCATGGTATTGAAAGGAAACACAAAGCAAACATGAATCAATAAGAGAGTGAGAGAATATATAATTGGAAAAGTGGAGCACAGCTTTAAATATCAGAATTAATGAGCCATAAAATTCATGGTAAATCTATAAACACTGCCACGAATTAGAAACCTGGTTTATGAGGTATATAATATTCTGTAAAGTTAATTGAATGTACAGTACGTACTTTTTCACTTTAATATTGAGCTTTTAAAGTATGTCAGACCTATTGAAAGCAAACACTTTATTAGTAATTAATACCATCGATAGGTACTTACTTTTTGGGTTGCAAATTGTAGTACTAAATTCCTTCCCACTGTCTGTCTGTCTGTCTTTCCTTAATCTCTGGAAAGATGTTAGACAAATGAAAGTCGAGATTTAATTTTTAGTGAAATCTTATAAGATTAAAATTCCCCAAGAAATTCGTGCATTTATTGTGCAGTAAGTCGAACGAATACACTTTTAAAATTTAATTGTCGACATTTTCACAGATTTTTATTGCTCTTCAAGGACATTGTTTAATTCTAAATCCCAGAATTTGTCAGAATCTATAAATTCAACGAGTGAGTGACTTACTATAACAGTTTTACTCCGTTACGCTATTTAAATTCGTGACCTCTGTTTCAGTCGCTATTTAATAGAAGATTTATCTTCTACTTTGTCACGACTTGTGCATAATTGTTTGAGACATTAAATTAGTTCGTCTTACAGGATTTCAATTAGTTGCAGCACTAAATCTAGTGCTTCCAAATATCTTTAACACTTTCTTTCACTAAATGTTACGAATTATCTTTGCATTTAACCTCCTATAAAGGCCAAAAATGCATACGAAATAACCTCCAAACAACCGCCACGCCCAACAACGACGATTTTTTATATTGATATCAGTGGCCGTTGTTCAGAGGTTTGATAATGTTTAAACACTGGGAGTTGCCTGGTAAATTTAAATCAATAGGTTGCTTATTGATTTTTGAATATAAACCCATTGATGAGGCGACCAATTTTCAATTACCAGTGTTTAGAGGAAGACCGGATGGCTGACCTGTTAAGATGGCAACCTACCGCTCTGGGGATCGGGATCGAATCCGGACGGGTCAAAAAGCCCCATAAATGTTTCAGGGGTGGTTCGTCCGGATACATCGGGCCCCCGTCCCTCACCACCAGACCGCCCCATTGCGGGCCTGGCCGAATCGATAATGGGCTTGATAAAAAGAAACCCTCTTAGCTCCCATAGGGTGGAAAGATGTTTAAAAAAAACTATTGTTTAGTGGTTTTATTCATTCGGCTATGGTGGGCACAAGAAAAGGAGTGAAGTCACATTATTTTTCTGGAAAATGAATGTACATAATAATTTATTTTATTTATGTATTCTATTCAAGATTAAGTTCTCCGAAAGAGTGAAAAATTTACAACTCAATGTGCGTAACGTTAATTCAATCAATAAGAAAGTCTGATTATGTATATCCATCGTGGCCAAACTGCTGCTCTTCTACATACTTATCCCTACCCCTTATTACTTAGGATAAAGGTCGAATGTAGTGTTATTCCTCTATTTACTGTATGTGTGTATATATATAGGTTATACATAAAATACCGTTCCAATATTGAATGCGATTCTCATGTATTTCTGATACGCGGTATATGGCTCCTATTGTGGCACCCCTTGTACTGTACGTATGTATATAAAGAAGTGTTGATTATTTAGAGAAAAAAATATGGAAAATTGCATTAACACTTGGTTGTAAAGCGTTTAAATTAATATTTCCAGTAATTATTTGTATACTTGGCATAGTGGCATATGCAGGATTTTGAGAATATGGGTGCTACTCAAGGCAGATTCGGGAGATCAAGACACGTACTCCGTGTCATTTTTCGGAGAATGTTACTCAATTATCTTACAATTACTTTATTTACTTAATTGAAGTCGCGCAATACGCGTTATTATATTTATTTTAAAGTAACAAAACTAATTGCTTCGATATCAAGGGAGTGCAAGTATCCCATTGGGCACACTCCTAATTAGACACGGGAGGAGTATAATGTCGTAGAGTTTATTTTTTTTAATTTTATTACATAATGTGATGTCTATTGACAATTGATTGCTCTTCCTGGAGCCAGTAGCGTAACTAGATCCGATATTAGGAGGCCCGAATTAGAACGTATTGAAATTTTATATATGATTAGACAGATATTATACAAATATACAAATAAAAATAGATTAATATGTCAGAAAAATCAAGAATTATCGATTTTATAAACTAATGATGTCTGGAGAAGTATCCTGGAGGAGTATTAGCCCATGAAACCTCCACAAAAAAAAATAATAATAAATAAAAGAGAGGAACAAAAGAAAAGAATTAAAGGTTACAAAACATATCAAGTTATATTTATAAATAACATAAATTTAAAATAGAAAACGTTATAGTAGAATTCGAAGTGCGAATGCCCAGAGATCCCATAAATAAATCCTTCTTTGTTTTATAGAATAAAAAGCCTCATCTTACCGTATCTCATTACCTTACTGAATACAATTATAATGAATATTTTATACAAATATTTAAAGTAACATTTTAAATATTTCTCTTTTAAATAAGAATTTTTCTTCATAAATAATTTCGCGTATATTTCTATTACGGTCTGTATTTTATGCGTTAGAAAAATATGCGTGCGAAAGTGTAATCATAATTTATTGCATATTCAACTCGCAAATTCTTATTCTTCGTAATTTCAAAACAGAGAAAAAGTACGAGAACTTCTGACTAAGTATGTTAAGGTCAATAAAATATTGTGTAAGTAAAATACATCAGATATTTTTAAGTAAGTTGAGAAAGTTCCTCCCCAATAAACACAAATACATACCTTTTCGTTATTTATAAATTATTAATTATTAATGACGGGGATCAAAATGACCCACTAAAATTTTTACACAGGGGAGACCTTGACTCAGGGGACATCCAGAAATGCATAAAAAAATGTGGGGATTTTTTTCTGTATGTTATTGTCTGTGTCACGATTTTTTTTACCATCTTCGAAGCTTAATAACTCCTTTGTCTTTTGTCGAACGTTTCTGAAATTTTTCAGGGAAGTTTGTATATAAGAGATATTGATATTGTTAAATTTTGGTGGTTAAAGGTCAACTAAAACCTGTGTAAACGAATATTTTTCCTGTTTTGAACGGATTCTACTGTACATAATTTATTAACAAGTTTTATTAAAATATATTTTTGTAAATAAAGTCATCAGAATAAAAATTTTAAAAGGTAAAATTTATTTAAAACTTTGATAAATTTTTCATACGTTCTTCTTTCTTTCTTTTAAAGAATATTCAAATTAAAGTTTCGAATTTTTTAATAAGTTAAAATTTAATTTATAAATTTCTTATTTTACATAAACCTTTCTCTTTAAATTGATAAGTTTATAAAGTAAAATTTGAATTTAAATTAAATAAAATCTTTTTAGGAGTTATTTATTTGCTCCTAAAAATTTGAAATTCTTCTAGAAAAGATTGATTTTTATATGAATTCTAATAGAAGCATTCAATTAATAAATTCCAAATTACAAATTAATGATCTTACTAATAAGATTTTAATAATTTTCATTAAATTACTCGACTTTCTTTAAGATTTATTATAAATTTTAAATTTAAAAGTCTTATCTTTATAATTATTATAATTAGAAACTTCATGTTTATAATTGCTTAATTAAATTATATATTAATTAATTAATTAATCCTTATTCTTGACAGATTATTTTAAATGTTTTACAATTTATCATAATTTATTTTCATCTGTATAGGATTCGTGTGGTGTTAGGCTATAAGATAAATAACAGGCCCTTCCCTCTCTTCCCATATGTTAAAATGGGAGGTCCTAAGCTGTAGATTCGTATTACGAGGCCCTAATTTAACTTATGTGAAGATCCTCGAATTGAATGGTTTCCTGGTTTAATGAGTTGTGGCAAAGTAACACGTGGTCGATCTGCCAAAAAAAAGGATGCCCCTCGGAGGTATTTCTGAAAAACTGGCCCCTATTTAGAGGTTAGACACGTGAAGAAAATCCTGAAAACTCTACGTTGGTGAGGCCCATGAGTTGGTAATTGACATTATCAACTCGTGGGCCCCTATATGATTCATCTGACATTTTATTGTTGAATTGTACAGATGTATGTGTTATAAATTTTCAATAGAATTTTAAAATTCCTAACGATATTTCCCTATCGTTAAAAGAGCCACATAACGTTTATCAAACGAATTAGTGAATTATCGATGCTGCATCATAAAATAAAGCATTAATCTTCTATGAAAAAAAAATTATTTAAATATTTTAGTTTATGATAAAAATTTAAATAAGAAAGATAAAAATCATATTTGAATTCATAATAAACTGCCCTTTACTACGGTCGATAGATGCGCCAGACGTCTGCACGAACTTTTCAAAATTTAATTTTTAATGAGAATTTTATTTATCAGGATCATTAAATATTAAATATAAGTTACCTCATATATTAACCGAAGAACACAATAATTAAGAATTTTAACTTTTATTACCATTTTCACTATTAAGTCGCTGCAAGAACCAATTCTACCAATTACAAAGGTTTTCTTAAGATTCTTTCCTCCCCTTGAGCACTAAGAGGGTTTTTTTTTACCATAAGCCCATTATGGATTCGACCAGACCCACAAAGAAAGAAAGTCTCTAAAATGTGTTTTCCATATATATATATTTTTTTATTAATTCTCTGTTTTGTAATTACGCAGATATAAAAGTAATAAAAATACAATGAAAAACTTTATCTTAACAAAAGTTTTTTAAATTAACACTTAAATAGGAGCCATTTTACATGGAAAATCTTCCCCCACGATACGTTGTGTTGCGTTGAAAGTTCAACAAGAGCTTTCCATTTCTTTGCCCAATGAAGATTTCGGTTCTGGTCTTACACAATCCATTTACTCTTCGTCTTATAGTGTTAATATATATAATTAATTATAATTAATAAAATCATTAATTATAAAATTGCTTTTATAAAATGGAATTCAAATATTCGTAACACCAAGAAACTTTTCAGAAATGAATGGGATTGGTGGATCCTCCATTGTAAATTCTACCAATTCCATTATAATTTCATTATTTTAATTTCTGAAAAGTTTTCGTCGTTTCACATCCAACATAAATTAATTAAAAATTAAAATTAATTATATTAAATTTTAAAATGTTTTCTAATTAGTTGTTGAGCAATTCAACTTTGCTAAAGTTACTTTAATTAAGAAAGATATTTAATATTTTCAGAATGATAAATTGCATCGTAGATCTATATACGACAGTTTATATAAGATTATATTGTTCATTTTATTACGTTTAAAATGAAATATTTCTCATGATATAAAAGTGAATTTAAAATCTTCGGGATGGGTTCTTATTAAAAAAAATAATAATAATAAGGCCAACAAATGAGACTGCCCAATTTGTGGGCCCTTCGACCAGGTTCACAAATGGTGGCCGGGAACGAAGCTCCACGTATCTTCCCCGAAGAACTTCCAGAGTTTTTCGACTCAAATTGGATCGATCCTGGATCCCCAGAGTACGAAATTGCCACTTTAATCGCTCGGCCATTCAGCTTATCGACTAAATTACATTATAAGTACAGGTATACTTAAAGTTATACGTTACACAGTTATTAGTCGAAGGGATCACGTGATCTTTTTCAGAAGACCCCTAAAAAAGGAAGGGGGTAACTTTCAAGATTAATGTTTTTCATGTAATTTTCAGATTTTGAGTCTGTTTCTGTTCCTTCTCAATGCTGTGTGTAGCTTGTACTGTTGTACTGTACATGACCTGATTTTGCTGCACACAAAAAACACTAGACGTCACATACAAGTACTTAAGACCGGCTTTAAGTACAAATTAAGTTCTGCAATAAAAATATTTTGTTGATTATCTGTGTTAAATTAGAGACATTTTTATTTTATTTTATTTTTTTAATTTATGGTATATATTTAATTTCAATAATTAATTGAATGGTAAATAAATGACGCTAAAAACATCTTTAAAATCCAACAATGAGTTGCTTAACTTTCCTGGCAATATTTGGTGGCGCCATCTGTTATCATATTTTATTTAAATTTTATTTATATATTTTTTTATTAGTATAACATATGAAAAGCTTAAATTTGAGGAAAGGGATGGATTTTATAAAAAATTATAAATGTTAATAACGAGTAAAATCGTCATTAAGTCTGATCCTACTGGAGATACACACGAACCATTTTATCTCCTCACCCCGTCAACTTTTAACTACCAAAATTTAATAGCATTAATTTCCCTAATAAACAAATCTCCCTGCAAAATTTCAGAAATTTTCGACAAAAAGCACAGCAATTATTAAGCTTCAAAGATCCCACTGAGCTGTAGGATAACGCCTTAGTATTGATATATCCTACGCGATGTATTATGTGATAATAATGAATACAAAGACACTCGTTCATTGGGGCACTTGAGACACGTGTCAACATCCCTTGTTTTTAAGACCAAGTTAGCCCCAATTGCAATCAATGTCACCTTGTGGGAGTGCGATAGTATTCAGTGATATTATACACACGGCGATTTCCTATTGAAATTCAGGCGATTAAACAGTATTGTTTTAGGAATAAGACAATTTGTATTTAAAAAAAAAGAAATTCCAATAATATCCTTTGTTCTGTTTCGTCTTGAATCTGAATGTTGAATTAAGAAATAAATAATTAACAATTCTGATTGCGAAATTTCTTATCAGTAATAAATTTAAAAGGCGACTTGAAAACTTCATTGTCATTCAGTGTTTATATTGTAGAGAAGTGTGACTTTATATTGTAGTTCTCTGCAACTTGTAATACCGAAGAGTAATGGGATTAATCCAAAATTATTATCTTAACGCGCTTATAAAGGATATAAAGGTGATGAAGTTATAATATTTTTATAGAGTATTCTAGAGACTTAGGAGATTCAAAAATTCCTACAAACATAGCAATTCAAACCCATTTTTTCAGCGCTAGAAGGGTTTAATTTATTGGGCTGAAATTTATAATTTGCAGATCAAATTTAAACGTAGTTTATAGTATAAAGTTAATAATATATATATTTAGATTAACACGATATAATTTAAGCTTAAATTATATAGTATATAATTATATATAAATTAAATGTTTACAGTATTACTGTCATTGTATACACTTCATATGGTGTATGGATTAGTTTTGAGATTTGGTCGTGAGATGGAGAGATTCTATTGGAAGTGTATATTAATATCAAAGTTTTAATTAAAACAAATATACAAATATTCTATTCCTTATTAGTTTTATATGTAATATACGCTTATATTAATGAATGCAAGTAATAAGTTATATATCAGCAATATACTGCTCACGTACGTTATACACTATTGATGGTTTCTTAAAAAAAAATATATATATATATATGAATGAAGCAATTGCCGGAAGCATTAGATGAACATATAATAAATATGGAAGAGTTTGATATTTTTATTCATTCGCCATTTTGTATTCTGTGGATGCTGATAACCTTAGGATGAGGAGCGAGATGTTTGCTTGAACTAGTGAAGAAGCGAGAAGATTTTTAAGTGTTTTGCGTATGTATTATTGTAAGAATTTCATAATACTGTAGAAGAGAGGGCAGAGATTTATGGTTGTTTTTTTCCATTCAAATATATGGCAAATAGGTAAATTATTATATCTATTAACAATGGCAGATAAATTTCTCAAAACATTTGTGTCTTTCTGGATGTAAAGCATTTAAATTCAAGCGATTTTATGTGGGTTTTATTTCGTATGATTAATGTCTCTTCTAATATTATATTGTCAATATTTCTGTGATTCATTTCACAAGATAAAGCTACTCGTAACGTATTATCTATCCATCTTTTTCAAACGATTCCACGTGGCTTGAGAATAGATGCTATTTTTATAAATTGAATTCCTATCAATGACAATTCTATTATACATTAACCTTCTCGTCAAAATTATGAAGTAATTACATATTGTGTTTTTTTGATTAATATTTATATAAGGTGTAGAATCTCATTACGGCCCACCAAGCCTGGACTATTATTTTGACCTTTCACTTTTACTTTTCCGGCTCTGTTATACATAACAGAGTAAAAAATAAGTGAAAAAAAGTAAAAAATTTTACATTTTTGGAATCAGGAGACCTTGAAACGTCGAGAAATGCAAAAAACATTGAGTGTTTTTCTGTATGTATGGATGTTAATATGTATGAGGAGCACGATTTTGTTTACCTTCTTTCAAGCTTAATAACTACTATTCTTTTTGTCGAAAATTTCTGAAATTTTCCAGGAAAATTTGTTTATTAAGAAGATTGATACCGTTAAATTTTGGTGATTAAAGATCGAGAGGATGGGGAGATAATGGGGATCGTGTGTATCACAAGTAGAGTCGGAATTAATGACGATTTTACTCGTCATTTACAATTTTTTGTTTTTAAATAAAACTCATTCCTACTCTGAAAATTAAGCTACTAACGATTCAGATAAATTCCTAAAAAAATATATAACATATAGTCTATATTTTATCATTCTTAAGTGTTTTCTTTTATCCACATCTCAGTTTTTTCGAACTGGATAGCCACTTTATGATGCGGAAGGCAGCAAATCTTCCGCATCATAAGTGTACACGTGTGTGTGTATATATATATATCTTCTATTGATCAGTTATTTATGATTATTAAATGAGCCAAAATTAATTAAAATAAGGTACTTTGAAGAAAAGTTGCAGGAAACTTTCTGAGAAGAGAATAAATAATTATATTTTAAAATTATTATTATTATTTTGTATAAAGATTAATTTTTATAGTTAATTTGAATAATAATTCAGTATGAAAATTAATTTGATATATAAGTCTAATGGGTAAATATAATTTTTAAAATTAAATTATATGAATAATTAATTTGATGAATTTGACAGTTCAATTAAGTTTTAGATGGAAGTTAGAGAAGTATCAAATTAACTAAACTCTATGATGATGCTTTAACAATTTATTATAAATTGTTAAAGTGACATTATCGTTGTATAAAATAAAACTTTTAGTATTTAATTTTCTTTTTTTTTTTTTATCTCTAGATGGAAACAGTGAAGGTTTCATATGGATAACGGCGTAACTTCTCCGTCAATAAAATACAAATTAACCAAATTCTTAACCAAAAATATACAAATATTTACATCTAATTCTATACAGGAACTCCTAACAATGACACTCGGATACAATACATTATTAAGACAGTGAAAAGAGGATTTGAATATTGAAGATCTATTCAGACATTTTAAGAAGAAATTTCATCCTTAATTTCGCTATTAATTATAATCAGTTACTAAAAGAGATGACAGGAAAAAGTATTTTTTCTAAAATTGAATAATGGGTACGAGCTGTAAACAGAAAAGATTTCAATTCATTTGCAAATTTTAACGATTTTTCAAACACGAATAGGACATTTTCCTTAATGTAAATCTTTCGTAAAATACGTAATACATTACGTATATGTGACATATCTTTTTATAATGTTTGTCCTTAATATAAGTATATTTTCATAAGTCAATAATTTAAATAGTACACGTGCCTAATGAAAACAAATGCAAACAATATTGTTATTAAGAGATTTATTAATAATTTATAAAATATTGTACAATACAATTGCAAATATTAAATCAATCAGTTGTATTGATCGTTATTTATCATTATTGAAAAAATTGAGGGGTTTTTTTTTTGTATGTATGAACGTTAGTGCGTGTGCGAGGGACAAGATTTTATTCCCCCATTTTGAAGCTTAATAAATCCTGTACCTTTAGTCGAAAATTTCTGAAATTTTGCAGGGAGATTTGTGTATTAGGGGAAAATTTTTCTAGAAATTTTCAGGAAAATCGGACCGTCGGTTCGGGAGATATTAAGAGATTGGGAGGGGCATATCTCAGAAAGCTTCCAAGTTATGAACGTTATTACTCGCACAAATTTTTAATTTAATGAAAAATAAATATATTTATTCCGAAAATTTAAAAAAAAAATCGATTTTATAGAGCAATTATTCAGTATTTTGTAGAAATTATAGAAGCTTAAGCGATAAAAATATTTCTAATTATATACAGGACGGTGAGAAGTAAGTATACAGTTGTGTATCTGAGAAATAAAGACCTTTGATATTCATCATTATTATTATTTTATATTCCTTAATGCATAAAATAAATATATTTTTTTCATAATGACAACTGTATACCTACTTTTCCACCCCACTTCTTTATATAAGAAGCGGTCCATAAATTACGTCCTTGAAATTTTTACTTCCCCTCTCCCCTTGTCCCAGTTTGTCCAAATTTCCATAATCTCCCCTCTTCGGATGTTCACCGAAGCTCAACCACCCCCCTTTCCAACTTTGTCCCACGTCATAACCTCCTCCTTCTCTTCCTGTGTGACGTCATTTACGGACAGCCCAAGATACATTGCAGCTATTACTATCAGGCACTTAAATCCTTATTATTCGATCGAATTTCTTCTAAGTATTTAATTATAATCTAANGTCTATATTTTATCATTCTTAAGTGTTTTCTTTTATCCACATCTCAGTTTTTTCGAACTGGATAGCCACTTTATGATGCGGAAGGCAGCAAATCTTCCGCATCATAAGTGTACACGTGTGTGTGCTTTAATTAAGAAAGATATTTAATATTTTCAGAATGATAAATTGCATCGTAGATCTATATACGACAGTTTATATAAGATTATATTGTTCATTTTATTACGTTTAAAATGAAATATTTCTCATAATATAAAAGTGAATTTAAAATCTTCGGGATGGGTTCTTATTAAAAAAAATAATAATAATAAGGCCAACAAATGAGACTGCCCAATTTGTGGGCCCTTCGACCAGGTTCACAAATGGTGGCCAGGAACGAAGCTCCACGTATCTTCCCCCGAAGAACTTCCAGAGTTTTTCGACTCAAATTGGATCGATCCTGGATCCCCAGAGTACGAAATTGCCACTTTAATCGCTCGGCCATTCAGCTTATCGACTAAATTACATTATAAGTACAGGTATACTTAAAGTTATACGTTACACAGTTATTAGTCGAAGGGATCACGTGATCTTTTTCAGAAGACCCCTAAAAAAGGAAGGGGGTAACTTTCAAGATTAATGTTTTTCATGTAATTTTCAGATTTTGAGTCTGTTTCTGTTCCTTCTCAATGCTGTGTGTAGCTTGTACTGTTGTACTGTACATGACCTGATTTTGCTGCACACAAAAAACACTAGACGTCACATACAAGTACTTAAGACCGGCTTTAAGTACAAATTAAGTTCTGCAATAAAAATATTTTGTTGATTATCTGTGTTAAATTAGAGACATTTTTATTTTATTTTATTTTTTTAATTTATGGTATATATTTAATTTCAATAATTAATTGAATGGTAAATAAATGACGCTAAAAACATCTTTAAAATCCAACAATGAGTTGCTTAACTTTCCTGGCAATATTTGGTGGCGCCATCTGTTATCATATTTTATTTAAATTTTATTTATATATTTTTTTATTAGTATAACATATGAAAAGCTTAAATTTGAGGAAAGGGATGGATTTTATAAAAAATTATAAATGTTAATAACGAGTAAAATCGTCATTAAGTCTGATCCTACTGGAGATACACACGAACCATTTTATCTCCTCACCCCGTCAACTTTTAACTACCAAAATTTAATAGCATTAATTTCCCTAATAAACAAATCTCCCTGCAAAATTTCAGAAATTTTCGACAAAAAGCACAGCAATTATTAAGCTTCAAAGATCCCACCGAGCTGTAGGATAACGCCTTAGTATTGATATATCCTACGCGATGTATTATGTGATAATAATGAATACAAAGACACTCGTTCATTGGGGCACTTGAGACACGTGTCAACATCCCTTGTTTTTAAGACCAAGTTAGCCCCAATTGCAATCAATGTCACCTTGTGGGAGTGCGATAGTATTCAGTGATATTATACACACGGCGATTTCCTATTGAAATTCAGGCGATTAAACAGTATTGTTTTAGGAATAAGACAATTTGTATTTAAAAAAAAAGAAATTCCAATAATATCCTTTGTTCTGTTTCGTCTTGAATCTGAATGTTGAATTAAGAAATAAATAATTAACAATTCTGATTGCGAAATTTCTTATCAGTAATAAATTTAAAAGGCGACTTGAAAACTTCATTGTCATTCAGTGTTTATATTGTAGAGAAGTGTGACTTTATGTTGTAGTTCTCTGCAACTTGTAATACCGAAGAGTAATGGGATTAATCCAAAATTATTATCTTAACGCGCTTATAAAGGATATAAAGGTGATGAAGTTATAATATTTTTATAGAGTATTCTAGAGACTTAGGAGATTCAAAAATTCCTACAAACATAGCAATTCAAACCCATTTTTTCAGCGCTAGAAGGGTTTAATTTATTGGGCTGAAATTTATAATTTGCAGATCAAATTTAAACGTAGTTTATAGTATAAAGTTAATAATATATATATTTAGATTAACACGATATAATTTAAGCTTAAATTATATAGTATATAATTATATATAAATTAAATGTTTACAGTATTACTGTCATTGTATACACTTCATATAGTGTATGGATTAGTTTTGAGATTTGGTCGTGAGATGGAGAGATTCTATTGGAAGTGTATATTAATATCAAAGTTTTAATTAAAACAAATATACAAATATTCTATTCCTTATTAGTTTTATATGTGATATACGCTTATATTAATGAATGCAAGTAATAAGTTATATATCAGCAATATACTGCTCACGTACGTTATACACTATTGATGGTTTCTTAAAAAAAAATATATATATATATATGAATGAAGCAATTGCCGGAAGCATTAGATGAACATATAATAAATATGGAAGAGTTTGATATTTTTATTCATTCGCCATTTTGTATTCTGTGGATGCTGATAACCTTAGGATGAGGAGCGAGATGTTTGCTTGAACTAGTGAAGAAGCGAGAAGATTTTTAAGTGTTTTGCGTATGTATTATTGTAAGAATTTCATAATACTGTAGAAGAGAGGGCAGAGATTTATGGTTGTTTTTTTCCATTCAAATATATGGCAAATAGGTAAATTATTATATCTATTAACAATGGCAGATAAATTTCTCAAAACATTTGTGTCTTTCTGGATGTAAAGCATTTAAATTCAAGCGATTTTATGTGGGTTTTATTTCGTATGATTAATGTCTCTTCTAATATTATATTGTCAATATTTCTGTGATTCATTTCACAAGATAAAGCTACTCGTAACGTATTATCTATCCATCTTTTTCAAACGATTCCACGTGGCTTGAGAATAGATGCTATTTTTATAAATTGAATTCCTATCAATGACAATTCTACTATACATTAACCTTCTCGTCAAAATTATGAAGTAATTACATATTGTGTTTTTTTGATTAATATTTATATAAGGTGTAGAATCTCATTACGGCCCACCAAGCCTGGACTATTATTTTGACCTTTCACTTTTACTTTTCCGGCTCTGTTATACATAACAGAGTAAAAAATAAGTGAAAAAAAGTAAAAAATTTTACATTTTTGGAATCAGGAGACCTTGAAACGTCGAGAAATGCAAAAAACATTGAGTGTTTTTCTGTATGTATGGATGTTAATATGTATGAGGAGCACGATTTTGTTTACCTTCTTTCAAGCTTAATAACTACTATTCTTTTTGTCGAAAATTTCTGAAATTTTCCAGGAAGATTTGTTTATTAAGAAGATTGATACCGTTAAATTTTGGTGATTAAAGATCGAGAGGATGGGGAGATAATGGGGATCGTGTGTATCACAAGTAGAGTCGGAATTAATGACGATTTTACTCGTCATTTACAATTTTTTGTTTTTAAATAAAACTCATTCCTACTCTGAAAATTAAGCTACTAACGATTCAGATAAATTCCTAAAAAAATATATAACATATAGTCTATATTTTATCATTCTTAAGTGTTTTCTTTTATCCACATCTCAGTTTTTTCGAACTGGATAGCCACTTTATGATGCGGAAGGCAGCAAATCTTCCGCATCATAAGTGTACACGTGTGTGTGTATATATATATATCTTCTATTGATCAGTTATTTATGATTATTAAATGAGCCAAAATTAATTAAAATAAGGTACTTTGAAGAAAAGTTGCAGGAAACTTTCTGAGAAGAGAATAAATAATTATATTTTAAAATTATTATTATTATTTTGTATAAAGATTAATTTTTATAGTTAATTTGAATAATAATTCAGTATGAAAATTAATTTGATATATAAGTCTAATGGGTAAATATAATTTTTAAAATTAAATTATATGAATAATTAATTTGATGAATTTGACAGTTCAATTAAGTTTTAGATGGAAGTTAGAGAAGTATCAAATTAACTAAACTCTATGATGATGCTTTAACAATTTATTATAAATTGTTAAAGTGACATTATCGTTGTATAAAATAAAACTTTTAGTATTTAATTTTCTTTTTTTTTTTTTATCTCTAGATGGAAACAGTGAAGGTTTCATATGGATAACGGCGTAACTTCTCCGTCAATAAAATACAAATTAACCAAATTCTTAACCAAAAATATACAAATATTTACATCTAATTCTATACAGGAACTCCTAACAATGACACTCGGATACAATACATTATTAAGACAGTGAAAAGAGGATTTGAATATTGAAGATCTATTCAGACATTTTAAGAAGAAATTTCATCCTTAATTTCGCTATTAATTATAATCAGTTACTAAAAGAGATGACAGGAAAAAGTATTTTTTCTAAAATTGAATAATGGGTACGAGCTGTAAACAGAAAAGATTTCAATTCATTTGCAAATTTTAACGATTTTTCAAACACGAATAGGACATTTTCCTTAATGTAAATCTTTCGTAAAATACGTAATACATTACGTATATGTGACATATCTTTTTATAATGTTTGTCCTTAATATAAGTATATTTTCATAAGTCAATAATTTAAATAGTACACGTGCCTAATGAAAACAAATGCAAACAATATTGTTATTAAGAGATTTATTAATAATTTATAAAATATTGTACAATACAATTGCAAATATTAAATCAATCAGTTGTATTGATCGTTATTTATCATTATTGAAAAAATTGAGGGGTTTTTTTTTTGTATGTATGAACGTTAGTGCGTGTGCGAGGGACAAGATTTTATTCCCCCATTTTGAAGCTTAATAAATCCTGTACCTTTAGTCGAAAATTTCTGAAATTTTGCAGGGAGATTTGTGTATTAGGGGAAAATTTTTCTAGAAATTTTCAGGAAAATCGGACCGTCGGTTCGGGAGATATTAAGAGATTGGGAGGGGCATATCTCAGAAAGCTTCCAAGTTATGAACGTTATTACTCGCACAAATTTTTAATTTAATGAAAAATAAATATATTTATTCCGAAAATTTAAAAAAAAAATCATCCTACTTCCAATATTTTTTAAAAATTTGTTATAATGTTTCTTAAACGTAAATATCTTTCGCCGGAAAAGTTAGGCAACTTTGCTGGATTTTTAATACAATTGATTTTTGTTAATTTATTCATTTATAGATAAACTTGCAAGTGAATTTTATTTTTTAAATCATTTTTTAAGATAATATCTTATAATGGAGCTACAGTACATAAAAATTAATGTTATTGTTGAATAAATAACTTAATATTGATCTACAACAAAAACATCTGTCTTTATACTTTAATGTACCCAGATAAAAATATTTTTTTATTTAATTATTGGAGAACAAATATGATCAAAGTCGAAAATTCCTATTCAAAACATTACAAATTGCGATCTCTACTTGGAATTTTTAAAGTATTATTTAGCTTTTGTTCTCAACACTACTTAACTATTCCACTATTCCCCATCTCACCCTCTTGGAACTCGCTTAGTTTTCACATTTCTACATTAATAGCGGTATCAATTAAGATCTATTACGATATAAAAACAAAATATTTACACGCTAGAATTTCTAGAAAACTTTATATAATACTTTTTTAAATTAAATTTTCATGTATTTAACTCCATTCTAGAGATTAACGAGATTAGTAGATACACGAAGATTAACGAAGAACGGATGAACAGAAGGGCTAAAATTTGAAAATTGTAGGCCAATAATTAAATCAATCAACAATTAAAACTTAATTTACAAGTGTTTTACAAGTGCATTTCCTTGCATAATCCAAAAACAGTAACGTAACTAGATATTAGAGGGAGATGAATTAGAACGTGCAAAGCCGTGTTTACCTTGTATATAACTGCGCTTGATTTACTTGATTTATTTATTTATTTACAAAATTAAGTGGATCCGAATCCCTAACCTCTTTTTCTTCCTTACTTTTGTATATAAATTGCAATCCCACTAGGCCCTGGTTACTAACATTAAGCTATTTATACATTGATACCATTTTCTGTAGCCAAAAAAACTATCATCATTTCGACCCATTTTTCTATAATTACAGACAAGAATTTTAAAAGTAAAATTATTAATTATTTATAATTATTAATTATTATTTTTAAAATCTTTTATCGCTTTTAACGTCATTTTATACGAATTGTTACTAAATATAGACGATGCGAATTTGTTTCCTGTTATATCTGATAAGGTTGAAGTGTTTTTCTTGTCAAAATGTACCTCATCCGCATTATTTGGATGGAAATAAAAAGAGACCACGTTACGGAAGAGGCTTATTTATTTATTGGAAAACCATCAGAGCATCTACAACCCAATTTCAGTAGCAAAACTAGACTATAATTAATACAAACAGCAACATTAATTGACCAATTTACATATTGCCAAAATTTTATTTACAATTCTCTCTTATATATATATAATAAAAAAATGTTTAAAAATTAAATTATCATAATTAAATAAATAAATTACATACCGAATTGATGAAAGATTTAAAATAATAAATTATTATTTTATTATATTTTATAGTAAAACCTTTATAAGATGGAATCTCACGTCTTTTACCATTTAGGCAGGTTTTACTGTATCTAAATTTTTATATACATAATATATTTTAAAATAATTTTATATATTAAGAGATCCGTAAAACGTCTGTTATAATTATTTATACAATATAGAATGATTTTGTTTAATATTTAGACTGTTATTTTTGCATAATTTATATATATATATTTTTTTTTAATTAAAAAGAAACTCGTCTATAACATAATTACGGTTTTAAACATATAAATAGTTTATTATGAGTTATATAAATTGAACATTTAGAATGAGAAATGCATAGAAGTCCATTGGAATAATTAAGTGCATGCATTTAATCTGTTATATTCTTTCGAATAAACTCACCCGTTTTAAAAATAAATATCTTTATCAAATTTTGTAATTTAATCTATTAAAATTTATATATATAAAATTATATAGAAGTATACAAGGAAAATGTGTAATGTGTTAAAATTATATAAATATCTTCTCACTTCGAGTTTTAACAATGTTTCTATAGTTTAATTCTAATTAAATTTCTGAAAATAAATATAATTATTAAATTTAAAAAAAAAATCGATTTTATAGAGCAATTATTCAGTATTTTGTAGAAATTATAGAAGCTTAAGCGATAAAAATATTTCTAATTATATACAGGACGGTGAGAAGTAAGTATACAGTTGTGTATCTGAGAAATAAAGACCTTTGATATTCATCATTATTATTATTTTATATTCCTTAATGCATAAAATAAATATATTTTTTTCATAATGACAACTGTATACCTACTTTTCCACCCCACTTCTTTATATAAGAAGCGGTCCATAAATTACGTCCTTGAAATTTTTACTTCCCCTCTCCCCTTGTCCCAGTTTGTCCAAATTTCCATAATCTCCCCTCTTCGGATGTTCACCGAAGCTCAACCACCCCCCTTTCCAACTTTGTCCCACGTCATAACCTCCTCCTTCTCTTCCTGTGTGACGTCATTTACGGACAGCCCAAGATACATTGCAGCTATTACTATCAGGCACTTAAATCCTTATTATTCGATCGAATTTCTTCTAAGTATTTAATTATAATCTAAATTTTATAATATACAAGATGCATTTTTTTTATTTTAAAAAATACTCGTAATGCCAAGATTTAGGCATATATATATATTATATTGTATAATTTATATTTATAATTTAAATTTATATACATTGTAATTTTATTTCCAATTTTCCAATTCTTAGTTGAATTTTTTCCTCTTTTGCAAAGTTTAAATTTATGTTTAGATATATTCACGCTCTACCTTCTATTATTAATGTTCATTAGCTAAAATTCAACATTTTGTACACTATTATAAAATTTTTTTATAATATATTTCAACGTAGAATAAAAATGCAAAACTACAAATATATAGGCAACTGCAAAAGTGGACCGGTTTTCAGCAAAATATCTAAGAAATCTGCAAAATATGGAAGAATATCTTCCGATTTATTGTTTAGCTGATTCTGTACACGTGAGGCAATATTAAAGAAAGCTGCTATTGCTTTTTTTTTTCCATTTTGTATGGGCAGAGGACCTTCATTTCTTAAAATCCGCACACAACTTCGAAGATGATCAATGGGAGATAATGGCACAATAGGTTTGGTTCGCTCGTACACTTTTTGTTCTTCTCGGCCCTAGACTAGAATATCTTCAGATATTTTCATTTATGTAAGGCCTTGCCAACTTAAGGATGTAAACAAAATTCCCTAAATTCACAACAGATATGAATAAAATAGGGGAAAAATCAGAGGCATACGGAAGACCAAAAGAAAAAAAAAAAACAGTATTCTTATTTAGAAAATAATAAGAAAAACCCTGGATAAGTTTGACATTTTGACACCTCCTGATGAAATTCTGTCATTTCATTGTATCTAGTGAAATGTCAAATCTGATATCCGTGGAATGCAAAATACATAGTTTAGGATATTGGAAATTTAGGAAATCATTGTGCGGCACATCATTTCAATTATTAATATTCTGGGGAAGTACAAAAAGATATGAATTAATGGAATAAATGATTGGAATAATTGGAAAATTAAAGAAGAATTTTTAATAGTCTTGCTTCCTGATTGAATCAATAACCGGCGCTTATTCTTCTCCTTTGATACTTTATCAAATCTTTCTTTCTTTCTTTCTTTTTTTTATTGTTATAAATAGCAGAATGCGAGGCGTTAATGTAACTCAGACTTAACTCTTAATGGATGGAATCACTCAAAGCGCAGTCGACTGAATGTCGTTGCAGTTGATTTGTACCACTAGCGATTGAATATCTTCGGCACTTTTCACCTTCCTGGGCATCCCAATCTGGTGCATGATGGGGTTGCTATTGGATGGACTCGTAACAAACACCGAATTTTGACGAGGACGAAACCTGTGATTACTGTACGTAGGAAAGGACGTGAATCTCTGCAAAGTTTTTTCTGGAGGATTCAAATCGGGCACCCTCTGCTGTTTTTGCAAAACTGCAGTGTAAGTTTGACTTCTGTACGCCGGCTGATAAGGTTCTAACATCCTTATTTTACCCCATTTGTTGAAGAATAGTATGATGACCGCTACCCACACTATCAACACAATTACAACAATAACAACTTCTTCTTCTCTCACTAAAAAATTGTTGACTTCCACGTAAGATTCTTTTTCTCTCGTACTTTCATTTTCTGCGGAGGAAAGAAAAATAAAAATAATAATAAAAAAAACACAAATAAATGAAACGGTTGCTGTTTTAATCAAGGACGTCTCTTTTGTTAATTAATACTTTTACGGATAAGTTATTCATAGAAAGGATTAGGGAAAACAGAAATGGAAGAATTGATTAAAAGAAAACGGGATTAAAATCGACGTTTGTCGTTCCTTGTTTATCATTTCGTTCGATCCCTCAAGGGAATTAATTTATACAATTTTAATTAATGATCATTAAGCGCGATGATATTTTAACCCAAACCCTATTAATTGAAAGTTTCGGTTAGTTTTGTATCGATTACTTCATCACTTTTTTGTTAAACTACTTCTAATAATTTAGACGTGGACAGGAGTTATATTACAAAGGATGCCGCATTATCGCATCTAATTTGTTATCATTAGCTGCGTACCAGACGAGAACACGTTCGTTCTTCAAAAATCAATTTATTCTTTCAATTAAGAACGGAGATAAAATAAAAATAAAAAGAGACAATTCTTTGTTAACTTACGGACATCTGGGGCAACGAACGATATTACTGGGCTACTGATGTTTGATCCTGTAGTGGAAATGGCTGTCAGATGAAGCTGATACTCGACTCCGGGTCTCAGATGATCCAGGGTGACTGTTCTAGTATTCGGATCCACTTCTTGGATAATGCGGTATCTAGCACGAAATGGATTATAACAGCCTTAAAATAACTAAAAGTATAGAAGAAAAAAAAATACAAATAATTAATGCTTTACATCACGTCAGAAACGTGCGTAATTATCTCCTTTCAAATTAACTTTTCTAAAATTCTACATTGTCTTCCTACCGAAATTTTTATTTATTTAATTACTATTTATCTTTTCTCTCCCACCCTTTGAAATGTTACTTAAAAATCTATTATTTTAATTACAATTTATAAAATTAATTGACTAAATGTAAAACCTTCTATGCAAATTTACATCAGCAAATAACATAGAGAAATGCATTGACTGAGTAACTAATAGAACTTCATTTTACGAATATTAGTGTTTAATTTATCCCAGAAAGTTAATAATTTATTAAAGAAGATTTGGGATAAAATGGACCACGCTAAAGATTATAGTGTGGTATTTTAAAATGTCTTTATTTTTGTCTTTTGTCCATGCCACCACGTTGGAGTTTCTAGAAGTTAAGAAAGTACTTGGAAAAACTCGAAATAAACTGAAATATCACGCTTGTTTATTAATTTTAATGTAATATTATGTCTTTAGTACAATTGTATTGTGTGATTAGTCTGAAGTTATACACATTCTGGGCAAGACCTAACCCAAAATGGATGCAAGCCAGGTAGACAGTAGGAATTATTAGAAAGGGACTATCGATCTCGATAGTCCCTTTCTAAATTTAAATGGGTAAAAGAAATTTCCCATTTAAATTTAGTTAAATGTAGGGAAAGTTAAATGGGTAAAAGAAATTTCCGAAATAATAAAACCAAAGTGAAATTGATCCAATTCACCCTACTTATTATACGTTAGAAAGAAAACAAAGATGTACTTTTACATAATATATATGGAGTGAAGTAAAGTGTCATCTCGTATTCAGAAGCTGTCTGATCTAAGTTGTTGTTGTGTGGTTTCTCTATCATTTATTACGTCAAAATATTTCTCCACCGGTTAACTTAAGATGATGTTGATAAATTGATAACAGTTTATCTTATAAAATACACAAATTTTAAAAATTTCTTTCTAGAACAAGATCTCATTTCTACAAAGGATATTTTTTTTTCCATTTGTTAACGTGGCTTATTCAGTTTTTCTTTCTGCTTTTGCACATGTGTGACACAGCTCATCTATAAATGCACTTCGATAAAAATCTAAGAAGGTCAAAAACTATCGAGTTTCTTTCTCTTCCAAAATGCTAATATCAAATGAAAATATATATTTTTTTTTATTAAAGGAGAAATTAGCATAGAAACAATTTTAAAAAAAGTACTTACGTCATAAAAAAACCAAGGTAATATAACTGATATAAATTATTAATCTAATAAAACGTGTTAAAGCAACGTGTTAACGGTGTATGCAAGTATTTCGCTGTTATTCTGTGTTACGCTGGCCTTCGATTCAGACAAACACTATTATATCCCAGCCACGTAATTACATTAATTTGCGTAATATTACATAACTGTACTTGTTCCCGAACCGCCATATTTTCGTCTAGTGGCGAAAATTTAAACTACGAAATCTGTGATGCGAATAGTATATATTGTATGTACCGAGTTTCGTGGTAGTGTACAGTAAATGCCCATTAGAATCGATCCTTGCGAGCTCTGATTTTGGTCAATTTAATCTTCCTCTTTTTTTAATTTTTAAAAATATCTTTCGAAATTAAAAAAAAAAAAGATAGAAAGGATATTACAAACTTACTTTAATATCCTATCTATTATTGTTACTATTCGAGTAATAAATTTAATAAAAATAATATTAGAATAGAATATTCAGAGTATATTTTTCTGCATCAGAAAACTGATTCTTTATATATTACTTGTATTATACACCGAGACTGTATCTAAATTTAATGATAAAATCTATTTAGTTCTTTGTTCTCCTTCTATGATTAAAGGAAAGAAAAACATGTTTTTTGCTAGAATAAAAATAGTTATATAAATTGAAATTTGTTTACCACTCGACTTATGAACGTAACTTTATTCATTCTTCCGTTTTCGGAATAAAATTTGAATAATCGCGAGGAAGAAAGGGGGAAAAAAACAATTTCCGTCACGACATAATTAATTTCGACAGAAGAGGGGAAACAAAAAACAAATGGTGGCACTTATTTTACTGTTGAAATATACGAAAAACGTCAAAGTTCGATCAAATTTTCATGAGTTTAAACTAAAATTGGGACGGATAATTAAGATAAACTGTAACGGATGAAGGAGAACCTTTACGTTGATGTCATTTGAATTATGTATAAGAGAAGATGACAGAAGGATTTTTATTCAACATGTGCTTGGTTAATATGTTTTAACTCGATCAATCATTAATTGGAAGGAATTATTCAGTGATCAATCTGTCCGCTTACGCGTAGAAAGGTTGATTAATTAAAAGACATCCTCCCCCGTCTTTCTCTTAAGTTAGAATCGATAATGCAGCCAGATCAATCAGTAATTCTTACTTTTCTCCAACGAGACGGCCAATTTTTACTTATTAATTCCATTTAGAAATTACCATTCTTAACTTTTATAATATTCCTGGCTATATTTTTTTTTTATCATTTTACTCTTCCACAATTTATTAACTAAATTTTTAATTTTAAATAATAAAAAAAATAAATTCAAATTGGATAAATCACAGAAATCACTAGTGAAGTTTTATTATTATTATTATTATTATTAGTACGGGATAATTAATTGAATTTCTATTCGTATAAGGAAACTTAAAGGGAATAAAATGGAAATAAAATTCAGTAAAAATAGAATGAATATAATTGTATGAAAACAAAACTATCTTTACATAAGAAAATTACAAGTAAAAATTCTTTTTCTTTGGTAAAGTTTTTCGGATAGATTAAAGTCACTTCTCTACCATCGAACTAGAAAAGAGAAAATTTAAATTTGCATAATGAATAATGAATGCTCCTAACGTTTAAGATCATTCATTATTCACTGAAGCGAACTTACGTTGTAAAAGAAATTAGTTTCTATCAGAAATTCGAAAAGCGTTAACGTTTTCTTCAATTTTAATTCAATTTAGGAAGTATCGCCTATAGAAAAACGTATCGGCCATTTTCTTTTTTCTTTTTTCTATACGAAACTGTCAAATTAGCAAACAATAATCGAGAAATGTTCTTTCTCCAGTTATGGAAAATTACATAAATTCGGTAATAAAGTTTCCCTCACGTCNGGAAGTTAGAGAAGTATCAAATTAACTAAACTCTATGATGATGCTTTAACAATTTATTATAAATTGTTAAAGTGACATTATCGTTGTATAAAATAAAACTTTTAGTATTTAATTTTCTTTTTTTTTTTTTATCTCTAGATGGAAACAGTGAAGGTTTCATATGGATAACGGCGTAACTTCTCCGTCAATAAAATACAAATTAACCAAATTCTTAACCAAAAATATACAAATATTTACATCTAATTCTATACAGGAACTCCTAACAATGACACTCGGATACAATACATTATTAAGACAGTGAAAAGAGGATTTGAATATTGAAGATCTATTCAGACATTTTAAGAAGAAATTTCATCCTTAATTTCGCTATTAATTATAATCAGTTACTAAAAGAGATGACAGGAAAAAGTATTTTTTCTAAAATTGAATAATGGGTACGAGCTGTAAACAGAAAAGATTTCAATTCATTTGCAAATTTTAACGATTTTTCAAACACGAATAGGACATTTTCCTTAATGTAAATCTTTCGTAAAATACGTAATACATTACGTATATGTGACATATCTTTTTATAATGTTTGTCCTTAATATAAGTATATTTTCATAAGTCAATAATTTAAATAGTACACGTGCCTAATGAAAACAAATGCAAACAATATTGTTATTAAGAGATTTATTAATAATTTATAAAATATTGTACAATACAATTGCAAATATTAAATCAATCAGTTGTATTGATCGTTATTTATCATTATTGAAAAAATTGAGGGTTTTTTTTTTTGTATGTATGAACGTTAGTGCGTGTGCGAGGGACAAGATTTTATTCCCCCATTTTGAAGCTTAATAAATCCTGTACCTTTAGTCGAAAATTTCTGAAATTTTGCAGGGAGATTTGTGTATTAGGGGAAAATTTTTCTAGAAATTTTCAGGAAAATCGGACCGTCGGTTCGGGAGATATTAAGAGATTGGGAGGGGCATATCTCAGAAAGCTTCCAAGTTATGAACGTTATTACTCGCACAAATTTTTAATTTAATGAAAAATAAATATATTTATTCCGAAAATTTAAAAAAAAAATCATCCTACTTCCAATATTTTTTAAAAATTTGTTATAATGTTTCTTAAACGTAAATATCTTTCGCCGGAAAAGTTAGGCAACTTTGCTGGATTTTTAATACAATTGATTTTTGTTAATTTATTCATTTATAGATAAACTTGCAAGTGAATTTTATTTTTTAAATCATTTTTTAAGATAATATCTTATAATGGAGCTACAATACATAAAAATTAATGTTATTGTTGAATAAATAACTTAATATTGATCTACAACAAAAACATCTGTCTTTATACTTTAATGTACCCAGATAAAAATATTTTTTTATTTAATTATTGGAGAACAAATATGATCAAAGTCGAAAATTCCTATTCAAAACATTACAAATTGCGATCTCTACTTGGAATTTTTAAAGTATTATTTAGCTTTTGTTCTCAACACTACTTAACTATTCCACTATTCCCCATCTCACCCTCTTGGAACTCGCTTAGTTTTCACATTTCTACATTAATAGCGGTATCAATTAAGATCTATTACGATATAAAAACAAAATATTTACACGCTAGAATTTCTAGAAAACTTTATATAATACTTTTTTAAATTAAATTTTCATGTATTTAACTCCATTCTAGAGATTAACGAGATTAGTAGATACACGAAGATTAACGAAGAACGGATGAACAGAAGGGCTAAAATTTGAAAATTGTAGGCCAATAATTAAATCAATCAACAATTAAAACTTAATTTACAAGTGTTTTACAAGTGCATTTCCTTGCATAATCCAAAAACAGTAACGTAACTAGATATTAGAGGGAGATGAATTAGAACGTGCAAAGCCGTGTTTACCTTGTATATAACTGCGCTTGATTTACTTGATTTATTTATTTATTTACAAAATTAAGTGGATCCGAATCCCTAACCTCTTTTTCTTCCTTACTTTTGTATATAAATTGCAATCCCACTAGGCCCTGGTTACTAACATTAAGCTATTTATACATTGATACCATTTTCTGTAGCCAAAAAAACTATCATCATTTCGACCCATTTTTCTATAATTACAGACAAGAATTTTAAAAGTGTAATTTAGAAAAATGTTAAAAGTAAAATTATTAATTATTTATAATTATTAATTATTATTTTTAAAATCTTTTATCACTTTTAACGTCATTTTATACGAATTGTTACTAAATATAGACGATGCGAATTTGTTTCCTGTTATATCTGATAAGGTTGAAGTGTTTTTCTTGTCAAAATGTACCTCATCCGCATTATTTGGATGGAAATAAAAAGAGACCACGTTACGGAAGAGGCTTATTTATTTATTGGAAAACCATCAGAGCATCTACAACCCAATTTCAGTAGCAAAACTAGACTATAATTAATACAAACAGCAACATTAATTGACCAATTTACATATTGCCAAAATTTTATTTACAATTCTCTCTTATATATATATAATAAAAAAATGTTTAAAAATTAAATTATCATAATTAAATAAATAAATTACATACCGAATTGATGAAAGATTTAAAATAATAAATTATTATTTTATTATATTTTATAGTAAAACCTTTATAAGATGGAATCTCACGTCTTTTACCATTTAGGCAGGTTTTACTGTATCTAAATTTTTATATACATAATATATTTTAAAATAATTTTATATATTAAGAGATCCGTAAAACGTCTGTTATAATTATTTATACAATATAGAATGATTTTGTTTAATATTTAGACTGTTATTTTTGCATAATTTATATATATATATTTTTTTTTAATTAAAAAGAAACTCGTCTATAACATAATTACGGTTTTAAACATATAAATAGTTTATTATGAGTTATATAAATTGAACATTTAGAATGAGAAATGCATAGAAGTCCATTGGAATAATTAAGTGCATGCATTTAATCTGTTATATTCTTTCGAATAAACTCACCCGTTTTAAAAATAAATATCTTTATCAAATTTTGTAATTTAATCTATTAAAATTTATATATATAAAATTATATAGAAGTATACAAGGAAAATGTGTAATGTGTTAAAATTATATAAATATCTTCTCACTTCGAGTTTTAACAATGTTTCTATAGTTTAATTCTAATTAAATTTCTGAAAATAAATATAATTATTAAATTTAAAAAAAAAATCGATTTTATAGAGCAATTATTCAGTATTTTGTAGAAATTATAGAAGCTTAAGCGATAAAAATATTTCTAATTATATACAGGACGGTGAGAAGTAAGTATACAGTTGTGTATCTGAGAAATAAAGACCTTTGATATTCATCATTATTATTATTTTATATTCCTTAATGCATAAAATAAATATATTTTTTTCATAATGACAACTGTATACCTACTTTTCCACCCCACTTCTTTATATAAGAAGCGGTCCATAAATTACGTCCTTGAAATTTTTACTTCCCCTCTCCCCTTGTCCCAGTTTGTCCAAATTTCCATAATCTCCCCTCTTCGGATGTTCACCGAAGCTCAACCACCCCCCTTTCCAACTTTGTCCCACGTCATAACCTCCTCCTTCTCTTCCTGTGTGACGTCATTTACGGACAGCCCAAGATACATTGCAGCTATTACTATCAGGCACTTAAATCCTTATTATTCGATCGAATTTCTTCTAAGTATTTAATTATAATCTAAATTTTATAATATACAAGATGCATTTTTTTTATTTTAAAAAATACTCGTAATGCCAAGATTTAGGCATATATATATATTATATTGTATAATTTATATTTATAATTTAAATTTATATACATTGTAATTTTATTTCCAATTTTCCAATTCTTAGTTGAATTTTTTCCTCTTTTGCAAAGTTTAAATTTATGTTTAGATATATTCACGCTCTACCTTCTATTATTAATGTTCATTAGCTAAAATTCAACATTTTGTACACTATTATAAAATTTTTTTATAATATATTTCAACGTAGAATAAAAATGCAAAACTACAAATATATAGGCAACTGCAAAAGTGGACCGGTTTTCAGCAAAATATCTAAGAAATCTGCAAAATATGGAAGAATATCTTCCGATTTATTGTTTAGCTGATTCTGTACACGTGAGGCAATATTAAAGAAAGCTGCTATTGCTTTTTTTTTTCCATTTTGTATGGGCAGAGGACCTTCATTTCTTAAAATCCGCACACAACTTCGAAGATGATCAATGGGAGATAATGGCACAATAGGTTTGGTTCGCTCGTACACTTTTTGTTCTTCTCGGCCCTAGACTAGAATATCTTCAGATATTTTCATTTATGTAAGGCCTTGCCAACTTAAGGATGTAAACAAAATTCCCTAAATTCACAACAGATATGAATAAAATAGGGGAAAAATCAGAGGCATACGGAAGACCAAAAGAAAAAAAAAAAAACAGTATTCTTATTTAGAAAATAATAAGAAAAACCCTGGATAAGTTTGACATTTTGACACCTCCTGATGAAATTCTGTCATTTCATTGTATCTAGTGAAATGTCAAATCTGATATCCGTGGAATGCAAAATACATAGTTTAGGATATTGGAAATTTAGGAAATCATTGTGCGGCACATCATTTCAATTATTAATATTCTGGGGAAGTACAAAAAGATATGAATTAATGGAATAAATGATTGGAATAATTGGAAAATTAAAGAAGAATTTTTAATAGTCTTGCTTCCTGATTGAATCAATAACCGGCGCTTATTCTTCTCCTTTGATATTTTATCAAATCTTTCTTTCTTTCTTTCTTTTTTTTATTGTTATAAATAGCAGAATGCGAGGCGTTAATGTAACTCAGACTTAACTCTTAATGGATGGAATCACTCAAAGCGCAGTCGACTGAATGTCGTTGCAGTTGATTTGTACCACTAGCGATTGAATATCTTCGGCACTTTTCACCTTCCTGGGCATCCCAATCTGGTGCATGATGGGGTTGCTATTGGATGGACTCGTAACAAACACCGAATTTTGACGAGGACGAAACCTGTGATTACTGTACGTAGGAAAGGACGTGAATCTCTGCAAAGTTTTTTCTGGAGGATTCAAATCGGGCACCCTCTGCTGTTTTTGCAAAACTGCAGTGTAAGTTTGACTTCTGTACGCCGGCTGATAAGGTTCTAACATCCTTATTTTACCCCATTTGTTGAAGAATAGTATGATGACCGCTACCCACACTATCAACACAATTACAACAATAACAACTTCTTCTTCTCTCACTAAAAAATTGTTGACTTCCACGTAAGATTCTTTTTCTCTCGTACTTTCATTTTCTGCGGAGGAAAGAAAAATAAAAATAATAATAAAAAAAAACACAAATAAATGAAACGGTTGCTGTTTTAATCAAGGACGTCTCTTTTGTTAATTAATACTTTTACGGATAAGTTATTCATAGAAAGGATTAGGGAAAACAGAAATGGAAGAATTGATTAAAAGAAAACGGGATTAAAATCGACGTTTGTCGTTCCTTGTTTATCATTTCGTTCGATCCCTCAAGGGAATTAATTTATACAATTTTAATTAATGATCATTAAGCGCGATGATATTTTAACCCAAACCCTATTAATTGAAAGTTTCGGTTAGTTTTGTATCGATTACTTCATCACTTTTTTGTTAAACTACTTCTAATAATTTAGACGTGGACAGGAGTTATATTACAAAGGATGCCGCATTATCGCATCTAATTTGTTATCATTAGCTGCGTACCAGACGAGAACACGTTCGTTCTTCAAAAATCAATTTATTCTTTCAATTAAGAACGGAGATAAAATAAAAATAAAAAGAGACAATTCTTTGTTAACTTACGGACATCTGGGGCAACGAACGATATTACTGGGCTACTGATGTTTGATCCTGTAGTGGAAATGGCTGTCAGATGAAGCTGATACTCGACTCCGGGTCTCAGATGATCCAGGGTGACTGTTCTAGTATTCGGATCCACTTCTTGGATAATGCGGTATCTAGCACGAAATGGATTATAACAGCCTTAAAATAACTAAAAGTATAGAAGAAAAAAAAATACAAATAATTAATGCTTTACATCACGTCAGAAACGTGCGTAATTATCTCCTTTCAAATTAACTTTTCTAAAATTCTACATTGTCTTCCTACCGAAATTTTTATTTATTTAATTACTATTTATCTTTTCTCTTCCCCCCTTTGAAATGTTACTTAAAAATCTATTATTTTAATTACAATTTATAAAATTAATTGACTAAATGTAAAACCTTCTATGCAAATTTACATCAGCAAATAACATAGAGAAATGCATTGACTGAGTAACTAATAGAACTTCATTTTACGAATATTAGTGTTTAATTTATCCCAGAAAGTTAATAATTTATTAAAGAAGATTTGGGATAAAATGGACCACGCTAAAGATTATAGTGTGGTATTTTAAAATGTCTTTATTTTTGTCTTTTGTCCATGCCACCACGTTGGAGTTTCTAGAAGTTAAGAAAGTACTTGGAAAAACTCGAAATAAACTGAAATATCACGCTTGTTTATTAATTTTAATGTAATATTATGTCTTTAGTACAATTGTATTGTGTGATTAGTCTGAAGTTATACACATTCTGGGCAAGACCTAACCCAAAATGGATGCAAGCCAGGTAGACAGTAGGAATTATTAGAAAGGGACTATCGATCTCGATAGTCCCTTTCTAAATTTAAATGGGTAAAAGAAATTTCCCATTTAAATTTAGTTAAATGTAGGGAAAGTTAAATGGGTAAAAGAAATTTCCGAAATAATAAAACCAAAGTGAAATTGATCCAATTCACCCTACTTATTATACGTTAGAAAGAAAACAAAGATGTACTTTTACATAATATATATGGAGTGAAGTAAAGTGTCATCTCGTATTCAGAAGCTGTCTGATCTAAGTTGTTGTTGTGTGGTTTCTCTATCATTTATTACGTCAAAATATTTCTCCACCGGTTAACTTAAGATGATGTTGATAAATTGATAACAGTTTATCTTATAAAATACACAAATTTTAAAAATTTCTTTCTAGAACAAGATCTCATTTCTACAAAGGATATTTTTTTTTCCATTTGTTAACGTGGCTTATTCAGTTTTTCTTTCTGCTTTTGCACATGTGTGACACAGCTCATCTATAAATGCACTTCGATAAAAATCTAAGAAGGTCAAAAACTATCGAGTTTCTTTCTCTTCCAAAATGCTAATATCAAATGAAAATATATATTTTTTTTTATTAAAGGAGAAATTAGCATAGAAACAATTTTAAAAAAAGTACTTACGTCATAAAAAAACCAAGGTAATATAACTGATATAAATTATTAATCTAATAAAACGTGTTAAAGCAACGTGTTAACGGTGTATGCAAGTATTTCGCTGTTATTCTGTGTTACGCTGGCCTTCGATTCAGACAAACACTATTATATCCCAGCCACGTAATTACATTAATTTGCGTAATATTACATAACTGTACTTGTTCCCGAACCGCCATATTTTCGTCTAGTGGCGAAAATTTAAACTACGAAATCTGTGATGCGAATAGTATATATTGTATGTACCGAGTTTCGTGTTAGTGTACAGTAAATGCCCATTAGAATCGATCCTTGCGAGCTCTGATTTTGGTCAATTTAATCTTCCTCTTTTTTTAATTTTTAAAAATATCTTTCGAAATTAAAAAAAAAAAAGATAGAAAGGATATTACAAACTTACTTTAATATCCTATCTATTATTGTTACTATTCGAGTAATAAATTTAATAAAAATAATATTAGAATAGAATATTCAGAGTATATTTTTCTGCATCAGAAAACTGATTCTTTATATATTACTTGTATTATACACCGAGACTGTATCTAAATTTAATGATAAAATCTATTTAGTTCTTTGTTCTCCTTCTATGATTAAAGGAAAGAAAAACATGTTTTTTGCTAGAATAAAAATAGTTATATAAATTGAAATTTGTTTACCACTCGACTTATGAACGTAACTTTATTCATTCTTCCGTTTTCGGAATAAAATTTGAATAATCGCGAGGAAGAAAGGGGGAAAAAAACAATTTCCGTCACGACATAATTAATTTCGACAGAAGAGGGGAAACAAAAAACAAATGGTGGCACTTATTTTACTGTTGAAATATACGAAAAACGTCAAAGTTCGATCAAATTTTCATGAGTTTAAACTAAAATTGGGACGGATAATTAAGATAAACTGTAACGGATGAAGGAGAACCTTTACGTTGATGTCATTTGAATTATGTATAAGAGAAGATGACAGAAGGATTTTTATTCAACATGTGCTTGGTTAATATGTTTTAACTCGATCAATCATTAATTGGAAGGAATTATTCAGTGATCAATCTGTCCGCTTACGCGTAGAAAGGTTGATTAATTAAAAGACATCCTCCCCCGTCTTTCTCTTAAGTTAGAATCGATAATGCAGCCAGATCAATCAGTAATTCTTACTTTTCTCCAACGAGACGGCCAATTTTTACTTATTAATTCCATTTAGAAATTACCATTCTTAACTTTTATAATATTCCTGGCTATATTTTTTTTTTATCATTTTACTCTTCCACAATTTATTAACTAAATTTTTAATTTTAAATAATAAAAAAAATAAATTCAAATTGGATAAATCACAGAAATCACTAGTGAAGTTTTATTATTATTATTATTATTATTAGTACGGGATAATTAATTGAATTTCTATTCGTATAAGGAAACTTAAAGGGAATAAAATGGAAATAAAATTCAGTAAAAATAGAATGAATATAATTGTATGAAAACAAAACTATCTTTACATAAGAAAATTACAAGTAAAAATTCTTTTTCTTTGGTAAAGTTTTTCGGATAGATTAAAGTCACTTCTCTACCATCGAACTAGAAAAGAGAAAATTTAAATTTGCATAATGAATAATGAATGCTCCTAACGTTTAAGATCATTCATTATTCACTGAAGCGAACTTACGTTGTAAAAGAAATTAGTTTCTATCAGAAATTCGAAAAGCGTTAACGTTTTCTTCAATTTTAATTCAATTTAGGAAGTATCGCCTATAGAAAAACGTATCGGCCATTTTCTTTTTTCTTTTTTCTATACGAAACTGTCAAATTAGCAAACAATAATCGAGAAATGTTCTTTCTCCAGTTATGGAAAATTACATAAATTCGGTAATAAAGTTTCCCTCACGTCTTCAATTGAGAGAGAGGAAAAGGAAAAAAAAAAATATATATTTATATACAGAAATTTCCTCGGGGGCAATCGAAAATAATGTGGCAAACTTCTTTATTAAATGTTGCGCACGTAGAAAAATATAAAACTAAAGATAAATAATTTCTTTTTTTTTTTTAAAGAAAATTCGCGCTTATCACTATTCTACGATCTGTAATAGTTAATTATCTACTTACCTTGTCTAATATTTATAAATGAATTTTTATTTGGATCGGGATTTGACGAGTGTAAAGTAACTTGAACTTACCTGGCAACTGATGCGCGGCATGTGAGTACGAAGTGCTGCAGACCGACGGGGCAATCATAGCGCCACCTAACAAGAACCGCAGGCGGTGACCAACCAGTAAGCACCAAAGTAATGTTAGAAGGAGGAGCGGGACAAGACTCGACCGAAGCTAAAAATTAAAATAAAATTAAATAAAATAACTTTATTTTAAAAAAAAAAAACACAGAGATTTAACGAATATACTTCGATGATTTAATTGATAAAATAGAAACGGGATAACTCGTAGGCACTCGAGAAAACTTTGCCATTATCGATCTAGAATAGTTGCGATGTTTAAGCGAATTCTAGTGATTATAGGGAATTTTTTTCGGTGTTTTATATCGATTTACAACGATTTTTCTTTAAAATTAATTATTTCGAAACGATGGAGTGAACGAAAATCAAATACAGTATCTTAATCCGAATGATCAAAATCTATTAAATTTAATACTCGATAATAAACGAATTAGTTTGGCATGTAATGTAATATAAATTAATCTATAAATATATTATATAAAGTGTAGAATATTAAATGAAACACGAATTTTAATTAAGTAGGACTGTACCGAAAGATAGAGATAGAGAGAAGCTGGAATTGACATTTCTCAACTTGTCAAAAGCGTACAAAAGGCTCTAGGCATTAAACGTGTCGTAGATAATGTTATTTTCAAACTAAATTAACAATATTTCGACTGGTTTTGTGCATCTGGCATGTTTATTCTGGATAAATCAAAAAAATTGGATCGATGGCCAACGTATTGGAATGATATAGTGTTCGAGATTCTTCTCCTTTGCACCATTAATAAGTCATATTGATGCCAATACGAAAGTTATCATACTCTAGAATCACTTCATACTTTAAAAAATTCAAAATTTTTATAAATTATTTAAAGAACAGACGTTTCCTCGCTTAGGATGAATTAATTTACTCTAAATATTGTATATTAATGGTGTCGTCGACGCCATGATTTTTTTTTTTTAATTTTAAAAATAAATGTTTATGTGATAAGAATTTTAAATCTGTCTGTCTTATTCACCCGAAAAAAAAAGAAAAGAATAAAGGATTTTCAAGAATAATGTCGTGTTAGTTTAGTAAATAATAGAAAAGTGAGATGTGGATGCTCTGTCGAGTGACATATTTTAGTCGCGTAATCCTAGTTGACGTATCTAAATAACCCCTTTTTTTTTTTTACTAAAATCTCGAATGTAATATGTAAATTAAACAATTACAATTCTCCTTAATGGTAGCTCCTTTCGGGTTTTTTTTTCTTTCTTTCTTCCCTTCTTCATTAGTTGAATTGGTTTAATTTTTCCCTGTAGAAAAAGTGCCATCGATTTCTTTGTCAATATTTTTTTGTTGTTGATACCATAAACCGGATTATACTCATCCATCTTCTATGAAAAAAAAAGAATCACGGTTTCGATGTAAAATTTATTTATCTTTTTATTATTATTATTATTTTATTTTATTTTTCAAAACCGATCAATTAAGGGAGATTGTCAACTTAAGTGTCTCACTTCTGGTCAAGATTTAATTATATATCTTTAAAAATTTTAATGTTATTTAACTACTTAAAGTTAAAATTACGTAAATTTAGAGCCGAATTACTTATCAATTTGTATTTTAATCTAATAAATGCTAAGAGTGGATCAGGAATCGAATCCGGACTCTTTGGTCTTTTGTTCTTTTTAGTGACCGCAAGTCGGATTTAAAAAAAAAAATAAATAAAATTTTAAATATTTATGAGATTTTTCAGTATTAATAAATCGGATTAAATACGGAAATTACTTTATGTCGGTTCTTCTTAATAGAAACTTCTTGATTTATGGGAAAGTTAAAATAGAGTTCTATCACTCGATTATGTTGTCTAAATTTTTAAAATAATATTGGAAAGATTGTCAAAGTCTATTTACATTTATAATAAGAAATACGGCTTTAAATTTTGACAGCCATTTGACATTTAACGTTAAGTTTAAACATTCTTTAATGTTAGTAAATCCGGTCGCTTCTAACGTCCTCCAAAGGGGCTTACGATCACGATAACGTTTCGTAGCGTGTCTTTGTAGAAATTGTTTATTTTTATGCCTCAAGTTAATACCTAATTAGTGTAAAATATTAAGAATTCGTCAAACGTTAATCAGATTTACGGATGAAAAACAAAGGAAGAGATTCTAACGAATGCTCCAGAAGTTTCTCTCTCTTTAATATGCAAAAAAAATAATTTCGAGTGATATTAAGAAAGAAAAAAAAAACACAGTATACTGTTTATTAAATTGAGTTGCGAGCCAACGAATTCCCAAAGCAGAACAAAACACTTCAAGCTGGAACATCCAATCTTTTGTTAGTTGGAGAATATATTATCCACCATAGCAGAGGGAAAGTTTCGCTCGAATGTCATTGAAATAAGAATAAAAAAAAATGAATGCCAGATTTCTTCTATACTTTAAAAATGAAAGTATTCTATGAAAAGCCAGGACAGTTTCCTGCCGAATCTAACTTCATAAATAGCAATCCCACGAGGTTTAACTTCTTCCGACGTCTTATTCTTCTTTAGCAAAATCGTTCTTGTCATCGGTTTCCCTTTAAAGTTCTCACCTAACTTCAAAAAAATAATTCTGACAGATAGCATAAAAGAATATATACTTTTATATAGAAGATATACGAATTTTTAGCTTCTTCTCTTCGGTATTTTTTAAATTAAAACCGAGATTATGTAACAAAACTTCTCGAGTATCGAATTTAAATACCTATTATAGGGAATTTTCGGACCAAAAAAAATAAAAAAGAAGGTAATCCTTTAGTAGTAGTCTTCGATATCATTTTATTTCCGGGGAGAAGATCTTAATGACTGTAATTACTAAGTAATCTCGGTATTAGCTAGAATAAGGTAAAAAGTAGGAGAAAATTTAAATAAAGTGTCTTCGTTACAACAAAATTCGATTCGTCTATTAAGATATGTCATTTAAAACTTGTCATTTTTTTCGTTTCATTCTTCTATCTTTCCATAAGTTGCTTTTATCGATTCTCTCTCTCTCTCTCTAGTTAAAAAGACGACAATAAGAGCCAAAATGGAGTCGAAAACAAAAAGAAATTCTATTTATACGTGTTAAAAGGATAGAAATAATAAGAAAATGTCTAATCTACTTTATAAACTGATTCAAAGAAGCATAAGTAATGCTTAATTAGACGATTTTAAAAAATAAAAGAAAGAAAAATTCTAATGCGAACACGTTAAAGATTAAATTGGAAACACGGATTAATTAATTAATTAATTTTTTTAAAAAAATGCTAAATTTAAAATTCATATAAATAAAGTTTGCATTGATAATTGTACAGTACAACGTCTGATCGATCGAGGAAATAATATTCATTTTACTTGATATTCATGCTAGTTTAGTATTCGTTTTCTCTATTTATTCATCCAACATCTGAATATTACGACAAATGCAAAATGGCTAGTTTCTTAGTAAAACATTTAAATTTGTAGGAATTTTTTCTTTTTTCTGTTAAAGCATACTATATTTAAATATTTTTACTATTTCTAGTAGTTATATAACGTGGAAAGTGTGGCGATCGGTCAAAAAAATGAACCTTTAAACGTCGAGAAATGCAAAAAATCGAAAGGGTTTTTTCTGTTTTTATGGATACTAGTGTATGTATGTGTGTGTTTGTGGGAGGGGTTACTATTTTGTCACTCACTTTAAAGCTTAATAACTCCCGTGCCCTTTGTCGAAAAATATTGAAATTTTGCAGAGAGGTTTATGTATTAGAGTGAAATGTTTCTAGAAATTTTCATAAAAATCAAACTATTGGTTCGGGAGATATGGCCCCACTCACTTAATATCTTCCGAACAAATCCGAAGACTTAAAGGTAATGGTAGCAATTACTAGGGATGAAAACAAATAAAAGAAATGTCCGGAAAGTCCAGCAATAATGTTGTCAATTGTTTTAAATATTTTACTGCATAAAATATTTCTATGATTTTTGCAGGCTATAAAAATGCTATTGTCACCATTAACTTTATTATTTATTATTATTATTTTATCATCACAAAAAGAGGAATTTTTTTTATACAAATTATAACTTCTGAATTAGCTTAACAATTCAAATAATATTATAAAATAATAACTTTCCGTTTTTGTTCGTTTTATTATTAATAAAGACATTTTAAATTAATAATCAGGGTATTAAGAGATACGCTCTATTCTCAGAAAGACATTAAATATGTCGTAGGTTGGCTCGTTAACGAGGGTAATTCTACTGGAGAAAATATTGCGATAATGATAATAAAAATTGTTAAATCTAAAAATAATTTTCTTATTAATGAATATTTTACTCTATTCATATTTAAAGAGAGAAATTTGCCTAATATATATATCAAATACAATGATTTTATACTAGAGGATGCTCCGGGAGAACTTTCTATAGGAAACTGGTCCCTATTTAGGTGTTACTAACGTGAAGAAAACCCGGAAAACTTCTTTGGAGAGGCGCGAACAATGGGGAATATACATATTGGGGGGATCCTAAAACTGAAGAAGTGTACGAGAAAAAAATCATTGTATAGTGTCCCCTAATGTCCAGGCAATTTGCTCCTTCTTCCCTCCTCTGGATACCCCTGTTGAGGTTTAATAGATTAAAAAGTGGCATCGACAGATGAGAAAAATTCCGATAAACCACTTCCTTACAAAGCTGTTACTTAATAAAAGAAGTTAGCAATTGATTTATATTGTCGCATGAAAGAGAACGTATGGCGATCATTAAGAGTTATTCGATAGATAAATTGTTTCTTAGAATAAAATTATCCATAAATTAAACAAGATTAATAAAACATTTTTTTTTGTTTCATTGAAAAAAAAATCGTATTAAAAAATTGGAATTTTTTTTTAAAATGTTGGATTCTATTCGAATCTGTTTGAAAATGCAGCAATAAAGGAGACAATGAAGAGTGGAATTTATTGCAAACTGTTCAATAATTCTACCTTTCGGTATGTCAATAAAGGAATTGACAAAAGGGTATAAAAATTGATTTCAATGATCTGTGATAAAAGGCTATACAAATAAATCCTTTATCATTCCCCTTCATATTATATAACTCGTCAAACTTGAAGAATATCTCGAGATTTAACACTAAAAACACATAGAACACAGTATACGTAGGCCCGAGGGGTTGTATAATAATCATATTTATTTTTCAGCCATATTTGAAATAAGAATTTTCAAAACCAAATTACGATTTTCCTCTTCGTATTACCCGAAAAATCTATCTTCTATAGTGTAGTGTATTGTATAAACCTATACTGTAACATAATATATATGTATAAGAAGAAGAAAAATTGCTATTACTTTTTCTATTAAATAAAGATTTTAAATTGTTTACCGAAACAGAATATTATGGTATGGTTAATGTTACAAAAACTTAGAAAAAAAAAAATATATATATATAAAATTTTTCATAAAATAAAAATAAAACCATTTTACATTAAGAAAATTGCCTATTTTAAACGATATAGTTACATTTTAAGACTTTTAAGTACCTCTTTAAACTGATTATATTAATGCGATTTAGAAAATAAATAACATTTCAATTTATAAGACTGTATTATGGTGAGTTTTTATGTTCCATTCTCCTCCTCCAAACATAGCTCATACTATATTTTGTAGAAAGGTTTATGCATCAATAACAAATACAATAAAAGAAACCAAAACAATTTTTATTATTGTAAATCTACTCTTTTCACATAACCTATATACTTTTATATTTTAATTGTTTTGATTACAATTGAAAATCTTACACGAAACATTCTACTTTTATAAGCTCCTATTCTATTTATTTATGTTTCTTTTATGTTCTAACCCAATTTTACTCAAACTGTACTTATCAAACAGCCATTAATCCATATTATAAAACATTATTCTCATATAGATTATGCTTTAACTATATAAAATAATTGATTTACAGTCTCGGATTGCTTTTATCTTTCTGTTCTGTGGGCACTAAAAGGACCTTTTTTTATTTTAGCAAGCCAATTACTTGTTCGACTATGCCCACAACGGTCGTGTCCGGATATATCCGGACATCCATATGAAAAATTCCTGAGTTCTTCGACCCGTCCGGATTCATCCCTGATCCCTCAGAGTGGAAGGCTGATACCTTAACCGCTCGGCCATCAACGGTTTAAGATTAAATATTCATTAGTTATTTTTACAGTAGAGCTTATATTATTCGAGAATATTCAGGTATTCGGAATTGTTTACATTCAGGTATGTACGGTATATACAAGCATGGATATAAAATATAAAGAAATGGAGTTCCATTATTTGTATCTGCAACGGATATAAAAATATTTCAATTGTACTTTATCAAAGACGTTTCTTTCAAGAGAATAAATTTTACTTGTCTTTAAATGGGATTTTGGATGTTATTAAAAAAAAATGGAATTTAATATCTTATATTGAACATTATCAATAATACAAAGCAAGATTATGGAGTGTCTGTCCGATACGATATCAATTTTCAAATCTAGCAATTTTCTATATTAAATCAAGATTACAAACAGCCATTATATGTGCCTCTTCTACCAAAAAAAGGCTTATAATTCGAAGGCCATGTGGCTAAAATAAATAAATATATATGGAACGTATTCAAAAATATTTCAATGATAATATCGAGCGAGAATAAATGTAATTTTTAAAATTTTTATGACTAGAAACAATTTAAATACTTTGTTTTTATAAAAAATAAAATGTTTAAACTGTAATAATAATAATAATGTAAAGAAATAATAATAATAAAAATAAAAAGAATACGAATAATCCTACCTTAACTTAATTAACATCGTTAACATTTAGTTTCACGTAGTTTATCCCGAACGGAAATCATTTAAATAATATATTGCGATTTAAATGCTTAAGTGTATAACATACACAAAGATAAATGAACACTTGAAAATATCAATTTACATATTCACTAATAGAACTTTTAAACTTTTACACGAGTTCTATATTCTAAGTAGGTTTTCTAAAGATAAATTATATGCATTATTTTAAAGAATTGTTATATTTACAATCAATACGAACAAATTGAAACCAATTATCATTTGCTTTAATGAAATATTTTGTATAAAATAATTTTAAAATAAAAACATTCTACAAATTTTTTTTTAGATTTCGAAACAAAATGCTCTCTATTTTAATAGTGTCTTGCCCCTGTAAATCATACTTTTCCTATTAACAAGAGAGCCATGCAGGTAATCTATAATTTTACTAGGTGTATATATATTAATATTTAAAGGCCTTTTAAATATATAACATGTAAAGTTTGATGTAAAGAATGATCCATTTAAAATACAGTAACTATTATGGAGTTATCATTGTAAAATTCGAAAAGATTTCAATTAGCATCATTATAAAAAATGTAACGTTAAAGGAAATAACCGGTTGAGTCTTAAATAACAACTAAAGCATGTATTATAATAAATGTTTGGTGCATTTAATTAAGTTTTTATACTTTTTTCGGTCGAGAAGACAATAGATTTTCTATTAATCTAAGTAGGAAATCTGTTTTCTGCCTACTTTAGATTAATCTAAAAATTAATTTAAACAGATAAAATAAACAATTTCTCTTTTAAAAAAAATTTGATAAAATAAATTGATATTCATGAAATTTTATCACAAATTAAAATTCAATAAACATGAAAATAAGATAAATAAAACAGTTATTAAATTTTAAATGAAATATCAAGAGTAAAAGCAAGAAAATAAAACAAAGAAATCTTAAACATCATACATCAACATCATAATAACAAATTTAATTAAATTGAAATATTATTAAGAATAAAAAAAAATTAATAAAACTTTTAAAATTATATTCTGAATTTAATTATTTATTTTATAAACTGTGAGTTTTTAAGTAAGAAACACGTCTATATAAGTTTTCTTTTAATAAACTATATACAGTTTACATATTATTTTGTGTGTGTGTAAGTGTATACACGTACACACACAAAACTTTATATAAAATTAACGAACACTTGTCGTGGGTTCGCACCTTACCAATGTGTTGACCACACAATATACACCACTACAGTGCATTTACACACAGATTTAAACGGTGTTTATCGAATTTTGGGTGGATGGAGGATGGTGGGTCACCCCTAAAACATTATTAAAATGAAGAGAGAGTATAATCGTGAAATAAACTAAATTAAAATGTGAGCATAATCTTTATATCTAAGAGTATATAATAACAAAAAGAGAATGCAAATCTAAAATGTGAAAAGTGCTACTTTTCTAAATGCAATAAAGATAAGGAGAAAAATAGATAGCGCAAGACCACTCCGCGCCATAAATATTCTAGTCTGATGGATGGTTTCCTAGACTCAAGCATTTGCCAAGTGAACAATTGAAGCTCAGGTATGGCCAAGACGTTCTGAAACACAAGATCTGTCAGTTCTGGCCTGTCATGAGCATGTATATGGCCCGGTAAAGCGAGCCCTTTTTAATCCTTAGCAGGCCCCTTTGCCCCGTTATATATTTTTTATTTTTTGAAAAAATGAAATATATAGATTGTTTCTTTATTTAAAAAAAACAGTCTTAAAGATTTATTTTCTGTTAATATAGTAAGATTAATTCTATAGGAATCGCTAAGGGCTTCTGATATCAAGTAATACCCAAGATCATTTTGAATGGCTCATCTTTGTCAACACAAAGCATCTTTGTTTTATTCTGTACAAGTTTCCTTTTTATTTTTTCTTTATACTTCCCAGGCTGTTATATAAAATGGTTCCCCAAGATTTTTACATTTTTTTTTTAAATTTAGGGGCCCTTGTAACGTCGAGAAATAGAAAAAAGTTGGGGGGTTTGTATGTATGGATGTTAATGTGTGTGGGGGTTACGATTTTTTTTCACCCAATTTGAAGCTTAATAACTCCTGTGCCCTTTGTTGAAAAATATTGAAATTTTGCAGAGAGGTTTGTGTATTAGGGTGAAATGTTTCTAGAAATTTTCAGGAAATTCGAACAATTGGTTCGGGCGATATGGCCCCCACTCCCTTAATATCTCTCGAATCAATCTGAAGATTTAAAGGCTTCTCTCAACAAACTTTTATTTATTGCAAGTTAAATAATTTTATGAATTTTAACTATTTTTACATATCGTGCTTGATTAAATCACGCAATTAATGCTAAGTAATGTATATGTTAAATAATATTCTATTGTTTGTACATAATTTGTTATTTTAAAATATAATTTTAACTTCATTAACAACGATAAAAGTTTCAAAACATCTGTTTTTATTTACATGCACGCAAGATAAATAAATATTTTCATGTAAATATCTGATCGATTTTACATGAAGTTTTTTAATGTTAGTATATTTAATTGTTTGCAGGGAGGAAAGAACGAAAAAAAGATGTATTTAATTATAAGAAAGTTTCTGAAACTTTGTAAGGAAAAATTTATCAAATGCTCTAACAAATGATGAAAATACTTAAGAGAAAATAAATTATAATGCATAAAATTATATAAAAATATAAAATAATATGTTTTTTGGATGTAATTTTAAAATTGCAATGCTATAACTATAAATCCCACTCGCTATCATCTGTCCGTCCGTCCTTAATCTCGAAAACGGAGTTAGATAGGTGAAATTCTAGACCAGAAATGGAAAGATTAAAAGCCGGAAACCCAGATTAACTACAAACTAACTTTAGATTTGGACCGAAAATCACGTTATTTCAATTAAAATATTTCTTCCAGAGAGGAGTTAGATGATCAGCATGGTTCTTTTGTTAACAGGGAAAGTATTATGTACAGGGGCAAGACCCTACTAAAATCGAGAGCATTGTGCATCGAAATGTAAAAAAATTGCAGCTCAGAATTGTGACGATGTCATAATAAATATCAATAATTGCTCGTTTATCATTAAGTTTGTGTTACTGAACATTGCAGTTTGTCAAAGGTTTGCTCCTGACCAACGAGCTGGTCATGTGGAGTTTTCCGGGTCTACTTCACCTGTCTAACACCTAAATAGGGACCAGTTTCTACAGAGAGTTCTCCCGAGAGGACTTTCAACACACAAAAGAGAAGGATCAGATCGTCCACGTGTTGCGTTGTAAAGTATAACGCTTCAATTCGTAATCACGAAGCTACTCCCAGATGCTTGAAATAACATAAAAGTAATGTGAAGGAGTAAATTACATTTCAATTTTCCTTCAATTCAACAATTAAGAATCTCTTCTTGTATACAATTTATAGTAATTTTATTGCAAAATTATAACATTTTATAAATTATTGATATTTTGCATTCGGTATCAAAGATGCTTTTAATATATTATTTTATATTCTTTCGGGTAATTCGTCATAAATTCACATTTTTGTAAACTCCCACAGGCTCCATTCTATCAAAAGTTATTATTTTCATTCGTCTAAAACTTTCATTAGCGTAAGTAATTCTAGTTATTTGATAACTAATTTACATAAGATAAATATGTATTTTTATTTTTTGATTATAGGCTACATAAGAATGTATTTTCGTGCTTTAACTCGTGCTCATAATGCAGTAACTGTATGCTTTATTAAATGACTTACTGACCTCTCACGAGACGTTAAGATATAATATTCTATATGAAGTATCTCCTTATTCTTATCTACTATCATTTTATTGGAAAGAATCTAGTTTCATGGGTCATACAGGCAATAATATCAGCATAAAATTATATAAATAACACTGTTCGAGCCTTTGCAGAAACATTATACGCAGAATTCAATAGAAATTGATATTGTATGGACAGAACAGTGTTTATTTCTGGTACTTGATGGATTTAATGAAGCGCAACGGGGTCACATCGAAACTTCTTGGAGCAAATAACAGAAATGATTCAAAAGAATTTCCATGTTTTCGAATCGTATCGATTGTAAAACTCTTATCTTAGTAACAGAGAACAAATACAAAAGGAAATTGATTTGTTTAATCTTAATGATGCTTCCAGCAACAGCGTGGATCAGAGCGTTAATAAGAATAGACACGTATCAGCTGCCACATTACTCGAATCTTTACAAAATAGCGAGCATTGAGATCGCTGATTCGTTGGAAGAAAAAAAATATAATAATAGAATTGATTATATGTAAGAAAACCTGTTATTAATAGTAGAATATTTCTTCGCCAAATACCTGTACAATACGATTCTTATTTCTAGCAATCATTCGTGCACAGAATACACCTTATTTTATAAAGATTTTCAGGAATTATTCTTATAAAATTGTCGAATTGTCGAATTGTTTATATAGTATAATCTCAACGATCTATTGTTGCTAGTTCGAGACGTCTAGTAGTCGACAATCGGGTATTAGCGGTACAGTTGCCAAGT
>NW_019385011.1:294651-327664 GCF_000671375.1 Centruroides sculpturatus | reverse complement strand
CTCCTCCCGTTGCTAGTTAGAGAGAGAGAGAGAGAGAGAGAGAGAGAGACTAGTTTATCTTTATAAATGAAGATATTGATCCATATATTTGATATTTATAAATTGCTTTCTTAATTATTTTCATAACACTTGAACTTTACTAAAAAAAATTTATGATTTTCATTAGAATTAATTTTAAAATTAAAATATTTTCTACTGTTTTATTATCATTTATTTAAAAAAAATATTTATAGAAAAAATTTCCTCTAATTACAGTAAAACCTGCCCAAAACGGAACCTGTCTAAACGGAAAACACAGCGATTTTATACATTAAAAAAGAAAAAAAACCTGTTTAAAATGGAAACCTGCCAAACACTTTATACAACATTAATTATTATTATTATTATTATTATTAATAATAGAAATTCATGTTTAACTTTATTATATTTTTTATATTTATATTATATGAAATCTTATCTCATGCATATTGATTTGTTATTTTAATAGAAATATAAATAGAAAAATTTTTATTTTAGTTGTTCTTTTTTTTTTGTTTTTTTCCTCCCTGTAAATATCAATATTATTATTATATTTTGCAAATGTTTATAAATCTAATTCCCATTTAAATAATGATTTATATTGTTTAAAAATTGAAATTCTGACTCGATCTTATTTAAAAGACATTATTTAAATTCAGTAAAATAAACGAAATAATATAAAAGAAAAAGAAAAGAAGACACAAATTCGATTTAAAGGATTTGAATTTTGAATGTCAATACATTACTTCACTATCGATGGGTCATTGGACCATAACAGCAAATGGAAGTTTTCTGTAACCCCGTCCAAGTTAAAAATAAGGTCATTTAATATAATAATAAGATCGAAATAAATAATAAATTTTCGTCCGTTCGTTAATCATTTATGTTTATTTTTAACATAAATAATTGAAATTTAAATTAGTAACTTGTATACATTATCTCAGTTTCAATTCTAGTTGAAGGGAAACAGATCTAAACAAACTCCCTGCAAGATGATTGAAAATACATTAGCATAGTGTTTTTTATTTTTTCATGGTATATTTCTAGTTTATTGATGCAAATGACCAACGTATATCACATTTTATACCTTAACATGAATGCTAATGCAGTACTTATGGTTGAAAATATTAAAGATAATCGATAAGAGGGGGGGAAGAAAATCAATCCTTACTAAATGCATAATATGTATACAAGCAGAATACCCAGAAAAAGGTTTTTTGCAAGTCAATTCGATTTCTTTCCACTCTCCAGACACTTAAATAAAACTTTAAAATGCCGAATGTTGAATATCTTGGCTGAAAAATGGGTTAAAAAAAAGTATCATAACTTATATATTATTCATGTTCGTTAGATTTATGTTGGATATTCAATAAAAATCGTTTTTTTTTACTATATAAAATTAAGAAATAATAATAAAAAAAATTAAATTTTCTAAATTTATTTTTGCTTAAAATATTAAAAAAAGCTGGCAACTGTTCTTGCTGGACTTATCAGGTATNATGGAACGTATTCAAAAATATTTCAATGATAATATCGAGCGAGAATAAATGTAATTTTTAAAATTTTTATGACTAGAAACAATTTAAATACTTTGTTTTTATAAAAAATAAAATGTTTAAACTGTAATAATAATAATAATGTAAAGAAATAATAATAAAAAAAATTAAATTTTCTAAATTTATTTTTGCTTAAAATATTAAAAAAAGCTGGCAACTGTTCTTGCTGGACTTATCAGGTATTCTTTATTCGTTTTCATCCCTAAGAATATCTTTGATTTCGCGTTGATTTAGGAATATTAAGAGATTGGGCCATATCTCCCGTACCAGTAATCCGATTTTCCTGAAAATTTCTGGAAACGTTTCCCTCTTATACACGAATCTCTCTGTAAAATTTCATAAAATTTCATCGAAAGGCACTGGAGTTATTAAGCTTGAAATGGATGCCCTCGTACGTCCATACATACAAAAACCCCCCAAAATTTTTGCTTTTCTGGACGTTTCAACGTCACCGAGTCCAAAAATCTTAAAAGGATTATACTTTCCCTCTGTTATATAAGTAAAATAATAAAAAAAAGTAATAAAAAGTTTTATAAATTTACGACTTTTCACACACTTGTTAACCATTATTATAACAAGCGTTGAAAGTCGTACATTTCGATTTAGATTATAAAAATTTTATATTTTATTCAATTCTTATAAATTGAAAACAAAAAACTTATGGTTTTTCATTAGAAAAACCATCTTAAAGTTGATAAAAAATATAAACAATTTACTAGAAACGTAATAAAAAAATATAAAGAATTCATAATAAATCGTTGAAATAAATAAATTTATTTTTTTTTATGATTTAAACTTTGAAAAAATACAATTTGAAAATCAAATCTTTCACTTAAATGTCCGTAATAAATTTATTAATATGATTTAGAACGTCCTGTAGACCTGATTGTATAAACGAGAAGGTATTACGTGTTGGATAATAACCATAAAGGAGCATAACGTAATATCTACGAGTGTGGAATTTATTGTTAATCTCATTAAGAATGTGTTTAAATAATTATCTATGATTTAATTAAAGCGGTTATATATTTATATTAGAAATATAACTCTAACACGGAGTTACAACGTAATTATTATTATGAAAAATTAAGTAGAAAATGGCGTTAGAAATTAGAAATAGTAATTGGCGATTTATCTAATAGTAATGATTAATTATATAATTCTTCGTTTCATCCATTAACCATAAGTTTTCAATCCGGTTGGCTTTATATTACTAAAATTATTGACCTTGTCGAGAGATTGATGGACTAATGGCGTGTTCAATAACATTAATCGATTCGGACCAATCATCTGTTATAAGCTATAAACTTTTATATATATATATTTTTTTTCTCTTTTATATTGTAAGTTATAATTAATTTTTAAAAATTTATTAATAAATATAATCAAGTTTGCAACACTGCACTTCTACACTCTTCCACATTAAGAGCTTTTGTAAATATTATACATTATGGTACATATCTCCCAAATTAATAGTCCGATTTTCCTGAAAATTTCTAGAAAAATTTCCATCTAATACACAAATCTCGTTGCAAAATTTCATAAAATTTCGACAAAAAGAACAGAAGTTATTAAGCTTCAAATATTGCTCCCCCCCAAAAAAAACATCTCAAATTTTTTGCATTTCTCGACGTTTCAATATCCTCCGAGTCCAAAAATGTAAAAAAATCCGGGGTGTTATATGTTTCCTCTATTATATAACAGCTAGAAAAGTAATATATAAGAGTATATGTGTGGTAGGGAAGACAAAACATATGGTTTTTGTTTATAAAGATACAGCGTGTATGCTCATCAAAGTGGTAAATGTACAGTACAGTGTACTTCAATAACGGTCATTATCGTAATGGATTCCGTTCCTTTATTGTTACATCCTCGTTTTGTTAATTTTTCCATGTATTGTATGCATTTCGATAATTAAAAATAAACGTTAAACTTCGAAGTTGTTCCATCAGAACAAAGAAAAATATCTTTTACTTCTCGACATCTCATTATGCGAATAATTTAAGTGTGATTAATAATTCCATCCCAGTCATTTACTTAAAAATTTAATCTTTAATTTTTATTCTTTTATTCATTCTAAAACTCTTGTAAAATTTAACAATTGGATTAATTTCACTCAATTTTTTTTCCTTATTCAAAAACTTTCAAACTGTAGTAAATAAAATTACAATTATATTTATTCTATTGTATTATTTAAATAGAATCCAAAGTAATAGAATGAACCATTTAATAATATATTACAGAAGGAAAATAGAGGAAACATATAAATATTTGAAGGGGGAGGCTTTATAGATTGATTCGGCGAATCGTTTGCATGAAAGACAATTTAAATATATATTCTACACGTGAATCATTGTGAAGATTTATAACAAGGGCGTTCTTTCACAATGGTTTTCCTGGGCTGCGACGTAGAAAACAAATGCCAAATGCATCTCGACTCGTGTTAATCTCTTATAATTGACCGATAGTATTATTGACAATATCGATTTATTTCTTCGTTCAATCAAATTAATAGAAATTGTATATATTGTTTGTTTGCACTCTTACGTATACTACGAATCATTTACACTTCTAATCTTTTAAGAACGATTTTTTCTGTCTATTCAATTATTTAATGTTATAGTCTATCTTATATACTGTACTGTTGTTTAACTATTGATCTCCTGTTTATTGTATTTTAAAAAAATGTTTCATAACAGATGGAACCGCACACAATTTCAACTTTTTTTTTTTTGGCTGGAAAAGTCATGCAACTCTTTCTTAAATAAAAATTTAATTCTATTTTACTACTATCAAGTAGTATAATGGAATTGTGGCCCTCCAAATCGAAAACTTTGAGCATTTATCCCAAAGTTTTCGATTTGGAGGGCCACAAAAATTTGTTAATGTCGGATTAACGAGTGCAGAGGGCCTAACAATACTCTTCGAGGATATTTTCTACTAGACGATGAGTAATAAAAAACACTACGTCACACACAAGAATGAAAATCTTTATTAATTTCTTCTAAGTATCGAAAACTTATTCAATTTTTAGTCAACAAAGAAATCAAATATGACTCATCACACTCGAACTGATTAGATTCAGTTAATTACTTTACCTAATGACAGAACATTATTACTTTTACGACTGAATTAATGTAACGGAAATTTCCGATACAGAAACTCTTACGAAATCGGAATTTTCTATTGTGTTTTACGATTCCTCGGGGCGAGTATCCACGAAACTTTATTCCTTCCAACAACAATTTATGTTGTTAGTCCTCTGTACGGCTTTGTAATAGAGGAAGGAAAAAAAAAAATATATAAGGGATTTTCTTTAGCAAAATCGATATTTCGCCCATATGTACCAATAACAAATGAGATTAGTTATCGTATCGTTCTGATGTTTCATGACGATTAGGTGATATTCGTGATATTTACAACCTCTAGAATCCAGTAATGTAACAATCTTGGATAAACTACGCTCCATAAAAGTATATAAACGTGTTTTCTTCTCTGGTAAACAATATGCCAAACACCACGACAAATTTTTCAATCGATAATACTGTAAAACCTGTGTAAACCGGACACGGGTTTTTCAATTTATTTCAACTTTAATAAGAAATTAATCGTCTAGACCAACAACAAAAATAAAATATTTGATATAAGTATTAAAGTTCATTAAAATTTCAAATTTTTTCTTCATATTTTTGGAATTTTTAATCAAAATTTATATGCAGTTTTCTCTCTCCTCTATACAGAGAGAGAGAGAGAGAGAGAGAAGACTGATGAATTTTCGACACGTCGTAGTTTAACATAATATTAAAATAAACTTATATAAACAAAATAATAATAATTTATACACTTCGATATATTTATTTTAAAGCCTATTTTTATTCTTTAATCGAGAACTTATTAAAATTTTCAAAGTTTCTACCTCAATTTTCCATTATATTCATTTCTCAATTATTTCTCTTGTGTTTAATTTCCTGTATTCGTCACGTTATCTAGAAACTTTGAAAAGAAACTAAAAATGATCGATTTCTTATTAAACAGCTCGGTTTTCTGTTAAATCACACAGAAAACGGTAATTTAGAACAAAAGAGCGAGCGTACTAACAGTGAAAAGACTACTAATGTAAACAATAGTAATGAGGAACACAAACAAGCATCCAGTAGCATATAAATATATAATTTTTTTTTAAATAATTAAAATAGAAGTTATTTTACCCAATAAAATAGAAAGAAAAAAAATTACATTTCAACTGTTTAACAGAAGACAGCAGTGTTTACTTTACACTCGAAAGGACAATGTTTGTTTTGTAAAGTTTATTGTGTTAACATTGAAGAAATTTATTATTATTATTATTATTCTTTTTTTAAATTTTAATATTTATTATTATTATTATTTTCTTTTTTTTTCGAAGAATTTTGACTTTGAAAATTAGTTTAGAAGAGAAGAACTTAAGGTTTTATATATTAGATTATAGTAGAAATGGCGAAGAAATGAAGGACAACAGAAGAAAGACAAAGATTTTTATCGGCTTATAAAGTAGTATTAAGGTAAAAGTATTGCCATTTTGATAGGTGGCAAAGTTCGTGAAAGTGGTGGTCGGGTGACCTCCATAGTATTTTCCTACGAAGAATACTATAAGACCACCCCTCTTAACTTAATCTCGAGCAATTTTTCTTAATAATTTGCAGTTTTATTATTGTAAATACTCGAATCAATAAGTGTATATTTTATTGTACCACCCTCGTCAATCCCACCCTTAAAAAGACCACAGCAATGCGGCTAATTTAAAAGGAAAAAAATATTTCGAAAAGTATTTTTTTTTTCCGTATATAAATCTTAACTTTTCGATAACAAATGCGTGTTTGCTCATTAAATATAAAATCAGATCGTAGTTTTATGCATAAATTCTGTATAAATCTACTTTAATAATGGCTGTTAATTTCCGTAAACAAACCTCAAATGCTTCATTTTAACCGCTCCTTTTACACTTAATAATATAAATTTAGTCGATTTCAATTTTAAAATGGAATCTTAAATAATTAATTTTGTATAGTACAGTTAACAAACACTCGAAACGTTAACCATTCACTAATTTTAGTACGGTGTAGACTTAGCGTAATTAACTTTAAGCGAAAAGAATAATAAAACTTAAAACTTTGCCATTTAATGAATATACAAGACTGTAATCGATAGATTTAAATTATATACATATATATATATATATACACTGTATAGGGCCGTCTAGAGGGGGGAGGGAGTTGTAGACTTTGCCATAGACTCCGAGAAATCTGACTGTTCCTACTCCCTATAAATTACAGAACTACTTTTTATTAATAAAGAAACATTCTAAGTACTTCATTTGTTCAGAGAAAAACGTCAAAAGGGGCCCACTAAGGGAAGAAAAGGGGCCCCTCCACTCCCAAGTCTCGTACAAACTCAGGAAGATCCTGCATATTTCCTAATTGCTACAGTTAATATCGAACATTGGTTCAATACGACGGATGCAAAGAACTTTGATTTACATCTGTTATAATTGACAAGACGTTTTAGAATTGTCACGATTATATTGATCCACCGGATCATCGTTATTGTCTTTTTATCGCGTTTTGGGGAAGATGCTTTGTCACGCTAGATAAAATTGGTTCGATATTAATAAATAGACGACATTAAGCAATAAATATTGTCAAATTTCTTATTGGGACCATTAACACAATTTATACATCGCCATTTATATGAAAGAACGAGACACGTTTTAATACTTTAGGAAGAAATTGACGACTTGTCTTGTAATATAATCCATTTGGAAATTAAATCTAATTACTTCCATTGTAAAATTGGAATTTCAATTTAAATCTCTCTCAGAATTGAAATTTTGAGCAGCTTCTTAATAGGAAGATTTAAAAATCTACAATAAAACCTACCCAAAATGAAAAAAATTCTTCGGGATGGAGCGGTTATTAAGACAATTGTACGAACCTCCCAATCCAATCCCCTCGAAAGCCCGAACGACACCGTACACACGCAGCTAGTAATTAATATAAATGCAATTTTGTTTTAAAACTTCAATATTTATCCGATAGTTAAAAACAAGAAGAATCAATAGGGAGGAAAAAAAACTAGTTAAAGTATATTTGATTTTAAATGAAATCATTTGAAATGCTGTTTTGTTTTCGAGTCAATCTAGACAAGTAATTGGTTTAAACTGGAATTCACCAAAGAAAATAAAAGGTACTCGGAATGAAATTCGACTTAAAAGAAAATTTACCCTCAGCTGTTCCTAGTAAAAAGGATGGCATTAAACGTGACTCGTGTGCCATAATCCAGATGGTGGAAAAATCAACTCAAAACAGAAAACCGTTTATTTTTTTAAATAGCGTTACGTCATATCCGACTTTATAATAATAAATCACTTGATTTATGTTGTCATCAACGACGTACATAAACACGACACCGTCCTCGTAAAAAAGGTAAACCGGATTTATTTATAACACGCGCTGGACGGTTGGAATAAATCCCTCCTCCTCTCCCTCCCTCCCTCCCCTTCGAAACACCCCGAGAAGTTAAGGTTAACAATGATTTTTTTTTTTTAAATAATGGAACTTACCTGAACAGGTAGTAAACATCCAAATAATCATCTTAGCAAAACTGGTAACGTCACGAGAAAGAAATACGTAAGACATGGGTGATAATAATATCTGCGCGCGAAGCGGCGGTAGATCGAACTGTGCAGGACACGTCGTGAATTATAGAACAGTTTCGAGTTAGGAACACCTGTCATAGAAAGTCCATCGCGACGTCGACTAAATCGATTTTCTTTTTTATCAGGCGAAAGCCCGAAGTTTGGGCCAACAACCAGGACACATTGGCCGATATTCCGAAACGTTACACGATGTGCCCCTCTCGGTCTTACAGTCGGCGAGCAACTGAAAGGGGGAACACCACGCGCACCTGATCTCGTGCGCTATATACACAGCGCTTTCGGTGGTAGTAGCTGTAAGGATGATTTATTCGTAAGTGAACGCCTTCTTCGTCCATAACAACAAATTTCTTCGTCCCTAAGGGCCCTAATGAAATATAATAATTAGTTCCCGATAAGTTAAAATAATAAATAATAAGGAAAATTTTATTAATCGTCATCTACACTAGGAAATAAAAGTAGAATAGACTTTATGCCTTCAATTATTACGTCAGAAGATTTTGATGATTAAGCTTAAAAGGGGGAGTAGCCTACTTCTTTAACGTTTTTTTTTATTGCTAGTTCAGGGCTTCCGAAGATATTAATGAGAAGAAACCTTAGTAAATATCTCCTTAAAATTATTATTAAAAAAAAAAAAGATATAAATATCCTGAGTGTTCTAGGTCCTTAATAATCCCTAGGAGTATATGTCTAATGTTCTTTGTTTAAAAACAAGTTTAATGATTAATTTATCGCCGATACACGCCACTAGAAACTCAATCGATGCATAGATGATATATTTATCGTATACTTGTATTGTTTTTCGATAAATAATAACGCCATTTTTCTCGCGTAAAGTAATACAAAAGAAGTTATAAATATTAAATATACTTCGAGAAAGTTTATAATGAGAAATTTCTAGCAATATTTTTAAAATCAAAACAGAAATAATCCCTTTATAAATAGTTTCCTTGAGCCGAAAGATATTTCCTCTTGACATATANCATTCGTGCACAGAATACACCTTATTTTATAAAGATTTTCAGGAATTATTCTTATAAAATTGTCGAATTGTCGAATTGTTTATATAGTATAATCTCAACGATCTATTGTTGCTAGTTCGAGACGTCTAGTAGTCGACAATCGGGTATTAGCGGTACTGTTGCCAAGTCGTACTAATTTCCCACTAATTGAAACTCTAATCACCACTAAATTTGAACACCTTCCCACTAAATCGAACCCGAACATGGACCCGAACATGGCAACGATTGTCAGGCTCGTTACCTTAGACGGACACTAGAAGCGCGCCTAAGGCCTAGTCTTGGTCTCGAGGAGCCTCAAAAACTAGACGATACGCTTCTAAAACAGGCCCCACCAGCAGGGAGCCACAAACTACTAATTTTAAAGCTAGACTATAAGCTATATTTTATACACTATACAAAAAAAAAAAAAAAAAACAAGAGGAGACGTTAAATTATGTTATATATAAATTATTTATATGTATCAAGTGCTAATTTGCGTGTGTCTAGTGACGAAGAGATACGCTCGAAAGTCAGAAAAAGATTTATGCCTTATCGATAAATAGAATTCATGAATAATTGATAAATCATAAAAACCGATGTTTTATCAGTTAAACTGTTAAAATTAATAAGAAAAAAAAGGAGGTGAAATTCCAATCATTACCTTTCACTACACTTCTTAAGCAGTATATTTAATTTAAACTAAGTTTAAATTAAAAATGCTTATAAAATGTTAAAAAAATAAAAGAAAAAACAGGAAATTTTATAGATTAAAATCAAATATTTTCATAGCAAACAATTTAAAAATTGATAAAAAAAAAAAAAGAGAGAGAGAGAGAGAGAGAGAGAGAGAANCTCGAAAGCCCGAACGACACCGTACACACGCAGCTAGTAATTAATATAAATGCAATTTTGTTTTAAAACTTCAATATTTATCCGATAGTTAAAAACAAGAAGAATCAATAGGGAGGAAAAAAAACTAGTTAAAGTATATTTGATTTTAAATGAAATCATTTGAAATGCTGTTTTGTTTTCGAGTCAATCTAGACAAGTAATTGGTTTAAACTGGAATTCACCAAAGAAAATAAAAGGTACTCGGAATGAAATTCGACTTAAAAGAAAATTTACCCTCAGCTGTTCCTAGTAAAAAGGATGGCATTAAACGTGACTCGTGTGCCATAATCCAGATGGTGGAAAAATCAACTCAAAACAGAAAACCGTTTATTTTTTTAAATAGCGTTACGTCATATCCGACTTTATAATAATAAATCACTTGATTTATGTTGTCATCAACGACGTACATAAACACGACACCGTCCTCGTAAAAAAGGTAAACCGGATTTATTTATAACACGCGCTGGACGGTTGGAATAAATCCCTCCTCCTCTCCCTCCCTCCCTCCCCTTCGAAACACCCCGAGAAGTTAAGGTTAACAATGATTTTTTTTTTTTAAATAATGGAACTTACCTGAACAGGTAGTAAACATCCAAATAATCATCTTAGCAAAACTGGTAACGTCACGAGAAAGAAATACGTAAGACATGGGTGATAATAATATCTGCGCGCGAAGCGGCGGTAGATCGAACTGTGCAGGACACGTCGTGAATTATAGAACAGTTTCGAGTTAGGAACACCTGTCATAGAAAGTCCATCGCGACGTCGACTAAATCGATTTTCTTTTTTATCAGGCGAAAGCCCGAAGTTTGGGCCAACAACCAGGACACATTGGCCGATATTCCGAAACGTTACACGATGTGCCCCTCTCGGTCTTACAGTCGGCGAGCAACTGAAAGGGGGAACACCACGCGCACCTGATCTCGTGCGCTATATACACAGCGCTTTCGGTGGTAGTAGCTGTAAGGATGATTTATTCGTAAGTGAACGCCTTCTTCGTCCATAACAACAAATTTCTTCGTCCCTAAGGGCCCTAATGAAATATAATAATTAGTTCCCGATAAGTTAAAATAATAAATAATAAGGAAAATTTTATTAATCGTCATCTACACTAGGAAATAAAAGTAGAATAGACTTTATGCCTTCAATTATTACGTCAGAAGATTTTGATGATTAAGCTTAAAAGGGGGAGTAGCCTACTTCTTTAACGTTTTTTTTTATTGCTAGTTCAGGGCTTCCGAAGATATTAATGAGAAGAAACCTTAGTAAATATCTCCTTAAAATTATTATTAAAAAAAAAAAAGATATAAATATCCTGAGTGTTCTAGGTCCTTAATAATCCCTAGGAGTATATGTCTAATGTTCTTTGTTTAAAAACAAGTTTAATGATTAATTTATCGCCGATACACGCCACTAGAAACTCAATCGATGCATAGATGATATATTTATCGTATACTTGTATTGTTTTTCGATAAATAATAACGCCATTTTTCTCGCGTAAAGTAATACAAAAGAAGTTATAAATATTAAATATACTTCGAGAAAGTTTCCCCCCCTTATTTTTTAAATAAACAAATAAGCAAAAAAAAAGCAGTTAAAAAATAAAAAGCAAAAATTCCAATTTCTATTTATAAGAATGAAAGTTTACATTTAACATTTTTTTTTCTCCCTTTTCTCCTCCCTTTTTCCTGTCTTTTCCCCTTATTTTTTTCTGTTTTTCCCTCTTTTCCCTTCTCTTTACCCCCCCTCTTTCCCTTCCTTCCTCCCCATTTAAAAAATAAAATAAAATAAAATTTAATAATTTTTAAAACGTTTATTTAATCGATAAACACGATAATTATTTTTTATAAATATGCATAAATGTATGCAAATAATAATTATGTAATGGGCCATGTTTGCATTCGTTTTTATTAATAAATTAACGATTTTGTTAGTGACAAAACACGCAATCAATGTAAACGATACGTACTCGTTAAAGAATAATACATCATTATCATCATTATTATTATTTTTTTTAAATTATATAATAATTTCCACGAATAAATCTCACAAATTATACATCCATTGACGTAACGAAGCTCTTGATTATCCTATTGTATCGGCATGGTTAGACAAGACACTCGATAACTAATATTAATAATAAAATTTCTAAATGCGAATGCAAAGCCTCTGCCAAATAAAAATAAACAAATTAATAATTTATTCTAACGCTTTATTAATAATTCATTATTTGCCACTTATAACTTGTTAATGAAATAAATATTAGAGTATATAATGTAACCGTTTGTGTGTGTTTTCAATATATTTAAAAATTATTTAAAAAAAAAAAAAATTAAATAAAAATCACGTAAATCGATACGTTGTTATTTTTATCCTTACCGCTACATTTAGTTTATTTTTATAAATAATTTTAATTTATTTTTGTATAAATGTCACGATATGAGCCAAAGATTGATGACAGAAGCAATTATCTCCAACGAGCGTATTGTTATTATTATTATTATTGTGTGTGTGTGTGTGTGTGTTTTTCTATTCTTTCTACCCTTTTTCGGACCCATAGTTGGTATGGCCGGGCCACAATGGACGGGCCATCCCCTAAAAATTCACGAGATTTTTCGACCTTCCCTTAGAACGGTAGATTGACCCCTTAACAACCTCGTTAATCCGGCCGGAATTAGGGGGGCTGATTAATAAAAGGTAAATTTTAAATAGTTACCAATAGGAATAGAAGATTATCGAGTAATAATTCAAAAAAAGGAAATAAAAATTCTTTTTGTTTTGGATATTATGATCCGAATCTTCTCTATAATTTCGTTGGATAAAAGATGGTTCTATATTCTACCGGTGACAGCCAAAAGCAATTACGTTTAAAATTGCTTCTTGCATTACCTGGTACTGTGATAAGACATCAAATATTTGGAGATTTTTATATGTACTGTCTTTTCCTGGCATTTATCATATCTGCATTGACACGATTCTTATCTGTCTCCATTATCATCTAATCAAAAAGTTCTTCTTTATCCATTCATTCCCTTGTCTCGCAACAGCCACTTTTGTATCATATCCGTCTTTTGTCACTCCTAAATTATAATTTGTAGTTAAATTTTCAGCTTATTCGGCTATTGTAAAATGAAAAAAAAAAAAATAAAAAAATAGAAGAATGCATCACCCTTCGACTAATAAATTACAATTAAAGTTAATATATATTACAGTAAAACCTGTCCAAAACGGAATGAAAAAAACCTGCCTAAACGGAACAAATTCTTCGAAAAAGAGTGATTTTATATGTTAAAAAAAACCTGTTTAAAACGGAAAATATACTCGATCCTTTCAGATTCCGGTTTATACAGGTTTCACCGTACATTATAGTATATTATTATATTATATACACGTTTATTATAATAAATGTTTAAAATTCTATTATAAAACGTAGAAAAACTTCTTTTAAAGTATACTAACTTAATTTAATTCGTAGTAATTAAATAATTTTATGGAGTACAATATAAAAAATTGGGGAGAAGAATAAGTTTTGTTTCGCTTTCAAACCGTATTGGTGTTCAAATATAGATTTGTGTACTCGTGTGACGTATAGGAAGCATTCAATATGCTGCGAGCAGATATCAATATCTATCCAATTTAAATGGATATAGATAGAAATCTGCGTATAATCGACTAATCCATAATTTATCTTAGTTATCCCGCATCTATCCCATTAGTTACATCACTTATCTGAATCGACTGTGTTACCAATTGCATCTATTCAATTTTACTATGAAATATTAATGTTATCTCGATTGCCCATTAGTAAAGTTATACAAGACCCGATGGATGAAGAAAAACTTTTACTTTTCAGAGCTTCAAAGCCGGAGAAAGTGCATTTATTTTAAACGCTCGCTTTCACAACAAGCACAACACAGTAAAGAAGGATGTAATATATATATAAATATAACAATATAAAGTATATGTATATAAAATTCTTATTTTTTACACCTTACAAATTCGAAGAAAACACTCGTTTTTTCCCCCTCTAACCTCATACATTTTAACTAAGTCAATAAAAGAAGGAACATCTTTGTACTGTTTTCTCGTGTCAAAGCCATACCAGATGTCTGTAAAAGTAATGTACAGTACACTGGCTTTAAGAGATAAACTCATAAAAGGTACTACATACACTTGGCATTTTAAAATTATCAAGGCGTAAGAATATTAAAAGAACAAAAAAGAAATGTAAATAAATTTATTATTATTATTATTAAATAACAGAAGCAAAATAACCCCGTAAAGGAGTCTTGGTAAAAGTATAACGCAGAACATTCGTCTTTTCGATTCTCCCGGATCAATATATAGGAGGGTATGGTGAGTAAACACATTGGTCGTTATCATTTGGCCTATTTTGACAGGCTGGTGACTTCCATTTTCTCAAAGAGAAGCATGATTAACCATAACTGAGAAATCTTAGTTCGTTCCACGTGTCGTTTTTTTTTTTTCTTCTTCTTCTTCTTCTTCTTCTTAAAATACCTTGTATACGAGTTATAAAAATTTTTACTACCTCCCAGTTCGTTTGAGTTAAAAATTCCAGTTAATTTATGAATAAAATATACGCTTTAACCTTTCAAAACTCGTGCCAATAACACTAGAAATATACATAGAAATGGTTCTTTGTATTCAATGTTTTATTCTTAAAGAAACAGCCGAAGAGTTCGCGTGTTATGTTACGATATTTTTCGTTTTTTTCAACGTTTTTTTACCGACCAAATCGAGCGTTAAGAAAAGTTTCGAATGAAAAGTGAAACAGAAAAACTTTTAATAATTATTCACTTTCTATAAATGTTGGCAAGTTTCCTTTTCCATTATTTTTTTCCCCTCTACTTTCAATTAAATTACAACCTCGTAGCAATTGGTCAAGCTAAACTTTGGCCATTATCCATTCTTTATTATATTTTTTAAAATAAAAATAAAACAGCCTAAACGAAAGGATAATTAATATTATATAACGGAAGGATCGGACGTTCCTTCGTCAGACAGTTCTGAACTTCAATAATTCAACTTCCTCTCCATCCTCCCTCTTTAAAACTATCGACATTGATAAATACTAACTTTACAAATTGGAATTTAAATTAATACGAAAACTTACAATATAAATTGACAAAATATTTTTAATTTAATTAAGAAAACTAATTAGGAAATTAATTTTTCGTAACGAAAATATTTTTAATAATTTTACTTAAAAAAAACACACACACACACAACTCGTCGATTAATTAATTAAAAATGAATTTATAAATCGAATCGGCACGTTAATTTGTATTAATATACGTGTTTTCTGACGTCGAATTCCTTTCTATATTTATTTTGTTGCCGTATATCTTTTAAAATGTCATCACAAATACTCCGTGGTTCCTTTAATCTATAATACAACTCCTCTTCTATCGCTTGGGAAATCACAATACACGGAACAGAACTATAAATTAAACAAACTTCGTTAAATACATATTGACATTACACCGCTTAAGTTTCGAATATAAATTATATAATAATGTACAGTACGTTTTTTTTTTTAATTGGTCAAATTATCTATGACGATATTTAAATATAGCAAATCACACGAAGTAAAGCATATAAAGAAAGAGTTTGTGTTTGTGTTTCTATGACGTAAGACTTGTGCATTTAACAAGATGTTGGGTTTATTTTCAGATTAATTAATTTTCTTTGTAGATTCTTCTTATTAAAGAATTAAAATAGTTTTATAATTATGTTATACGATGAATTTTTTCGATTTTATTTTCCCGGCTATTATTATAACTTATATAACAAATTGAAATTATGGCAATTCGTCAAGAAATCTTTACATTTTTTTTTTGACACGGGCGATCTTTGAAATGTCGAGAAATGTAAAAAAAAAGTTGGGGTTTTTTTCGTATGCATGGATATTAGCGTAAGTGTGTGAGGGCAAGATTTTTTTTTTTCCAACTTTGAAGCTTAATAAATCCCGTGCCTATAGTCAAAAATTTTTGAAATTTTGTACAGATGTTTGGGTATTAGAGGAAAATTTTTCTAGAAATTTTCAAAAAAATCCGATTATTGGTTCGTGAGATATGGCTCCATCCCTTAATATCTCCCGAACCAATCTGAAGACATATTAAGGTAATGGTAGCAATTATTAAGGATGAAAACAAGTAAAGAATGCCGTGAAAGTCTAGCAACAACGTTACCAGGCTTTTTAGAACAGATAAGAAGGGAAAAAATCACGATAATTCATATTTATTCCACTGCTATTTAGGACTACTGTATTTACATATAAAACTGCATGATTTATAAAAATTTAATGGTTGTAAGCTTTTAAAAGAAAAAAAAAACTCGTTTAGTTTTAACAGAAACGTGATTTAATCGTAATTTAATAAATGAAATTTATGGCAATGAGATAATATCTACGACGATTTTATATAGCCGACATTTTATTTCTTTACATTTTTTCCCCCTTGTTAACAAATGTAAGTTAAAAATCAATACTGTAATTAATTTCTTCGTATTAAGCGAATATTTTTTAAATAAAANATATATTTTTTTTCTCTTTTATATTGTAAGTTATAATTAATTTTTAAAAATTTATTAATAAATATAATCAAGTTTGCAACACTGCACTTCTACACTCTTCCACATTAAGAGCTTTTGTAAATATTATACATTATGGTACATATCTCCCAAATTAATAGTCCGATTTTCCTGAAAATTTCTAGAAAAATTTCCATCTAATACACAAATCTCGTTGCAAAATTTCATAAAATTTCGACAAAAAGAACAGAAGTTATTAAGCTTCAAATATTGCTCCCCCCCAAAAAAAACATCTCAAATTTTTTGCATTTCTCGACGTTTCAATATCCTCCGAGTCCAAAAATGTAAAAAAATCCGGGGTGTTATATGTTTCCTCTATTATATAACAGCTAGAAAAGTAATATATAAGAGTATATGTGTGGTAGGGAAGACAAAACATATGGTTTTTGTTTATAAAGATACAGCGTGTATGCTCATCAAAGTGGTAAATGTACAGTACAGTGTACTTCAATAACGGTCATTATCGTAATGGATTCCGTTCCTTTATTGTTACATCCTCGTTTTGTTAATTTTTCCATGTATTGTATGCATTTCGATAATTAAAAATAAACGTTAAACTTCGAAGTTGTTCCATCAGAACAAAGAAAAATATCTTTTACTTCTCGACATCTCATTATGCGAATAATTTAAGTGTGATTAATAATTCCATCCCAGTCATTTACTTAAAAATTTAATCTTTAATTTTTATTCTTTTATTCATTCTAAAACTCTTGTAAAATTTAACAATTGGATTAATTTCACTCAATTTTTTTTCCTTATTCAAAAACTTTCAAACTGTAGTAAATAAAATTACAATTATATTTATTCTATTGTATTATTTAAATAGAATCCAAAGTAATAGAATGAACCATTTAATAATATATTACAGAAGGAAAATAGAGGAAACATATAAATATTTGAAGGGGGAGGCTTTATAGATTGATTCGGCGAATCGTTTGCATGAAAGACAATTTAAATATATATTCTACACGTGAATCATTGTGAAGATTTATAACAAGGGCGTTCTTTCACAATGGTTTTCCTGGGCTGCGACGTAGAAAACAAATGCCAAATGCATCTCGACTCGTGTTAATCTCTTATAATTGACCGATAGTATTATTGACAATATCGATTTATTTCTTCGTTCAATCAAATTAATAGAAATTGTATATATTGTTTGTTTGCACTCTTACGTATACTACGAATCATTTACACTTCTAATCTTTTAAGAACGATTTTTTCTGTCTATTCAATTATTTAATGTTATAGTCTATCTTATATACTGTACTGTTGTTTAACTATTGATCTCCTGTTTATTGTATTTTAAAAAAATGTTTTTTTTGTTTTTCCTTCGAAATAAATATAATAAAAGTCTTGTTTAGAACCGAACTTTCGTAATTATCTATTTTCGTGTAATAAGCGAAGTGTAAAGTCAAATGATTATTATTATTACTGTTATTACTTTCCGGGTTATTGTATGCGAACAATAGACAGATATAACACAGAATGTATTGCTCGATCCCATTGTTAAGACGGATATTGTTCAACGATTGATTCATTCTGTCTTTTGAACACGGATCGATCGATAACGAAACTTTTGAATAATAATTTTCTGGCAATAAATTAATATTTCCTCATAATTTAAATGTATAAATAAACGAAATACGCTACTCAAAATGAATTATTTATTTATCGAAATTATCAAAAATTTTTAAATTAAAAAAAAAAAAAAAAACATAAATTGTTGTCTGTCGTACGGTTGCTATGACAACCTTACTGATGTAACATCACGTGATAGTAAATTTTTTTACATACAAAATTTTAATAAAATTTTAAAATCCGTAATAATAATAATAATAATAATAATACTTATTTAAACACAATCGTCGATAATTTTATACACAAAATTAAATTAATTAATAGACGTTTGATTAAAATTAAATTTATTTAAATTATAAAGAAATCATCATGGCACCAACCGACGTCACGTGACAAACCGCAATCACGTGACGTAGCATTTAAACGATACGAAACGAAATAAAAATCGTTGGCATTTAAACGACAATTGTTTTAATTATTTTCAATTATTAAACGGATCGAATCGATAAAGAGAGAGACAGAAAGCCACGGTGGAAATTAATAATAGAAAAAAAAATACGTCATTTTAAACGCGAGGTGGGAAATTAAATACGTGACGTGACGTATGACGTGGATAAATAAATAAATTTTAATTTTACCAATAAATCGTAGAAGTTTCGAAACTTGGAAGCGACCTTGAAGACAACCCGGAGGCATTGTAAAAGGGGGCATGCGCAATGTCCTTCTTGTACTCGATCCTTCCTCTATCCTATACAAGATGGTCGAAGGAGACGTGAGTAGTGTCGTTACGTTGTCTGCCTTTTCCGATAGGAAAAGTCGCCCGACCTATTATTGATTTCATTCCGCTTTAAAGCTCCGTATTTATTTATTTATTTATTTTTTATCCCCCTCTCCCCGAAGTGAAAAAGAAATAATGTAATCCCCCCGTGTCAGCTATGTTGCATTTTGTACGACGACCGAAGCTGTGTTATTTGATTTTGTCCACTCTCGTCTTGTTCGGAGTGGTTGTGTTATTTTACAGTAGCCAGACTATAAATCTGACAAAAAGGACTTCGATCGCCGTTTCTACAGAAATCGTTAAATTCGATTTAAAAGATGGAACAATCGGAAAAGAGAAGATTTTCTCGTCTAAACCGTCGCATTGTCATCGGTCGAGTCTATTGTCCTCGGTTGACATCTCTACCGCCGATCTCTACCCCAAACTGAATTTCCATCCACGATCCAGGACTTATTGGAATTATACATTCGAGAAAAGATATTTAAAGACCAAGGATCAATGGAGCAAGCTACCACTCAAGGTGAGCATCGTTCTGGTGTTCTGCTTAAAAAAAACCCCCATAAATACTTATAAACGTTAAAAATAAATCGATTTTGTTAACATTATTTTTCGTTTGTGTGTCGGAAAATATTATCTAATTGTTATTCTTACGGTAAAACTGGATAGAAAAAAAAGACAATAAAAATTTCGTCCGAATCCATTGTTAATTACATTTTAAGTAATGACGAATTTTATTGTATTTAATCTCGAAATATCCCAATTATTATTTTTATTTTCGCTAATTTCGACTCTTAACACGTGTTTTTTTCTAAGACCAGAGGGGAAGAAGTAACGAGCAAACAATACCTTCTTTTATTCTTTTTTTTAACGTTACAACACAATAGAATTTGTAAATAAACCTAAATCAGATGGTGAATATTTAAGAAAAAAAAACACCCCGGATGCCGCTGTTTGTTTTCTGTTTGGTTGCTCGTCTGAAACTTGGAAGAACAAAAGATTCGCCTTGTTTGTGTCCAGTTACTCGACCCCTTCTTCGGTTAAATAACCTTATTGGAAAATTTAAATTTTTTTCCGAGTGATAACCTAGATTTGTTTTAAAAATTGTCTATTTGTTAGCGGCTGTAAACTTCAATCTGGATCTAGATTGAGCCGAAGATAAAGATTTAACACCGGGTCACTGTATACGCATCAAAGACTTAACAAAAGGAATTAATTTGCAAAAATTGTTTCTTTTTCATTTCCATTTTTTTTTTATATCGATTCGGCAGCCATTTTAGTTGTACATTTGCCAATTTATACTTATTTATGTGAGAAATTCTGCAGTGTGTAGTCGATAAAGCCGTTTTAAAATTTAAGTAGTTCGTGCAGGAACTTAAAAATAATAGTCAATTAAAATACTCCCCCGTTGTAATTTATTTTTAAACGAATTTATTATTTGACTTGTTCTGATTTCCTGCTGATATTACAAAAATAGCTGTGAGAATCGTCTCATCCCACTCTTATTATTCTTTTTTTTCTGAATTATTTCCTCAGGTGATAGTCGTTCCTCATTCTCACAACGATCCGGGTTGGTTGTTGACCTTCGACGATTATTTCTACACCTACACGGCGCGAATATTGAACAATATGGTGGAAAAACTCAACCTTCATTCGGATTTAAGTTTCGTCTGGACCGAAATCTCTTTTTTCTCCAAATGGTGGACCAGGTAATACTCCCTGCCAGGCAATTAATGTAACTTTTTTTTAAAGTTGAACTCGTCTAATTGAATTTTTTTGCCTTCTTTTCTAGTCTGAAGAATAGACCTCATTTGAGAGATGCCGTGAAAGAACTTGTCACTAACGGACAATTAGAGATGGTGACGGGTGGATGGGTAATGACGGACGAAGCTTCCTCCAGTTACTACGCCATGATCGATCAGCTAATTGAAGGACACAATTGGCTAAAGACCACGCTAAACATCGAACCCTCCCACGCTTGGTCCGTAGATCCCTTCGGGCATTCTTCCACTTTCGCTTACATCCTGAAATCTTCTGGAATTCACAATATGCTTATTCAGAGGACTCATTACGCCTGGAAGCAATATCTAGCGGAGCAGAAGCAATTGAATTTTTGGTGGAAGCAGTCTTTCGAAGGGATTAATTCTTCCAAGATTTTATGCCAGATGGCACCCTTCGATCTGTATAATATCAAATACACTTGCGGGCCCGATACCGAGGTGTGTCTTCAGTTCGATTTTAGAAGGATTGCTGGAGAATATACAGACAGCCGTTCGGTACCGATAACCAATCAAAATGTGGAAGAGAAAGCGGAGTTGCTGTTATCTCAGTACGGTAGGACGGCGTCACTGTTCCATCACAATGTAGCTCTGGTCAAACTGGGCGACGATTTTAGATACAAGCACGAGGCCGAATGGGACCAGCAATATAACAATTACAAGAAACTTTTCCAGTACATTAATTCCAGGAAGGACTGGAATGCAGAAGTGCGTTTCGGGACAGTCAGGGATTACTTCGACCAAGTGCATCGCCGGATGAAGGACATCAACGGAGATTCTTATCCTACTTTAGTAGGGGACTTTTTCGCTTACAGCGACATCTACGCCACGGGAAAGGCAGCCTACTGGACCGGATACTTCACCACCAGACCCTACTGGAAGCAATTATGCCGCGAATTAGAGTACTGGCTGCGCAATGCCGAAATTATATACAGTCTGAGCCGCGTGGTACTGAGACACGGCAATCATTCCGGTGTGGTTCGGAAATTAGACGAAGACTACAATGCACTAGGAGCGGCTAGAGACAGCTTGGCGCTATTCCAGCATCACGACGCTATCACCGGGACCTCCAAAGAAGCGGTGATGCACGATTACGGCATGCGCCTCTTTCATGGAATTCAGCAATCGATCACGCTGCTCTCTTATTGCTCGCAGTACGTCCTCTTAAAAATACCAAAAACCATTTACCACCGCTCCTTTCCTTATCTGGTAGTAGATTTCACTAAACCCACTTACGATGTCCTCGATAACAAAAGTATTCTAAAAATGTCTAGGGAGGGAATTAAAAAAGTGGTCGTCTTCAATTCTTTGGCTCGACGAAGCCAGCAGGCCGTCAGAGTTCGGATTGGCACGCCTTACGTAGCCGTTTACGATTCTATGGACCGTAAAGTATCGTTCCAGATTAATCCCATCTGGAACGACACCATAGAAATCTTAAGCGATGCCTTCGAAGTGATATTCGTGGCCGATCTCCCTCCTCTGTCCTTAGAGACTTTTGTCCTCAGGGCGATCGATCGCATGATTGCTAATAAGTCTTCTATTAACGTCATCATGAACGATGCCAAAGCAGCGAAAACGGACGATAACATTTTTACATTCCATAATTTAATCGAGGAGAACATAATTCTGGAATCTCCTCACATCTCCGCAACCTTTTCTAGATTTACGGGTTTCCTGCAAAGTATCAAACTCAAGAGGTTGTTCACTAGCAACCAAGCTAAAATGTCGTTCCAAGCTTACAGGTCGGAAGAGTTCAGCAGCGGGGCCTATCTGTTTCAACCCAGTTTCCTTCAACCCCTCAGAAACATAACGGGGCGGTTTCCCATCATCCGCATAGTACGGGGTTTAATACTAAACGAAATAAGTGTAGTGTACTCCAAGCTACTGACTATCAAATTTCGTCTCTATCAGACTCTAGGACCACTGGGAGCGGGTCTAGAAGTGGTGGCCCAACACGACATGACTCGACCGGAAACTACAAATAACGAAATGTTCATGAAGATAAAAACTGATATCGATAACGGCAACACGTTCTTTACAGACCAGAACGGTTTCCAGATGGTCAGGAGGATGTTCCACTCCCATTTACCTATTCAGGCTAATTACTACCCCATCACTTCCGCCATGTTTATAGAAGACGGCAAGTCGCGTTTGACTTTCCTCACCACGCACGGTCACGGAGCGACTAGTCCCAAGAGTGGCACCCTAGAAGTCATGATCGATAGAAGGATTCAGACCGACGACGGAAGAGGAATGGGCGAAGGTCTAATGGACAATAAGAGGACCATTTCTCGTTTCTGGATTCTACTAGAAAGAAAGGTCAAACCGGAAGAGAGCGAAGTACCGAATTTGAGCCGTTTAGGTCACACTTTATCATCCGTCCTCAATTATCCCGCTGTCATTCTAGATGTCAACAATAGAATGGAGCATCTATTCAAACCCAGTGTGAGTTTCCTGCAAGCCAGCTATCCCTGCGACACTCATCTCGTCAACTTGAGGACTTTACCCTTACACGAAAATTTCTATCAGCCATCCAATTCCAGTTTACTCATACTCCACAACAAGAATCGCGCTTGCAGCTTAGTGGAGACCACTCCAATCACGTGTTCAGACTCACCCGAAATCGACCCCTTCCGCCATCTTGGTGTTCGTAACGTACATTCCACCAAACTCACCGGGTTGGGCGACAAAGTGCGAATCGATAAACACAACGTAACGGTAGCCCCGATGGAAATAGCCACGTACAAAGTGGACTTTCCCTGAAAAACAATAGCAAGCCACCATTTTTTTAGTTCGTTATTCAAATTTTACATTTTCCATCGCATTCTTTACTTAAAAAAAACAAAACAATATGGATCTCGGATTACCTTAAAGAAGTTCATGCCTTTACCGGAAATGGAAAACAGCACGTGCGTATGGGATTTTTGAAGTATACCTCATCTAAATCTTTATTGTTGGTTATGAAAAAAAAAATAAAAATATAGTTTTATTTTATCATAATTTTAAGTATTTATTACTCGACTATTTAGAGTGTATAATTTTGTAATTATATTTTGAATAAATCGTTGGAAATAGAAGAAGATTCTTATCTTAATCTATTGTTTACGTCGTAGATGTCCGGATTTTTCCGGATGGATAAGAAAAATGTCTATTTATACACCGAGGATAAATAGATTTAGTTCGCTTCCTCCTTAAGATACGCAATGCGGGGGGGGGTTGGCAAGAGGGAAATAAAGGGGAGGGGATATAAAAATCTGCATTGCAAAAATTTCCAGCCGGCTATCGATTTCCGATTATCTTCGGAAAGGTATTTAAAAGTAGCCATCTCTTTAATCGATAAACTATAATTTAGTAGCGTATTGTTATTCGAAATTACCCTCCAGGATGCGATATAGAAAAAAAAAATGGGGTGATGGGTCAAATTTCGACTTCCCTTTATTGAATTTCTAAATGTTTTTGACACCCAACCGGCTCGGAATGTCGTGAGAAACACTACGAAATTGTGTGCGTGCTTGTGTATGTTGCATTGTCTCTAAAATTAGGGCTATTTCCGTGTTTAGGGAATCGACGGGGATTAATTAAATTTTGGTAGTTAAAGGTCGAGGGGAGATAGGAAGTCACGTGCTATATCTCTAGGGTGTGGGCGTTATTGGCATTTACAATTAAAAAACTCATTCCTACCCCCGAAAATAACGTTTTTTTTTGTAATAGTTAATATAAAATGTTTTTAATTTTACCGACGGAAAGTACATGAAATAACGGAAATTAACATGAATTTTACTTGGAATTTTGATAAAAGCGTATTGTCGTTCTTCCTTTCGTTTATTAAAAATTTTAAATTTCACCCTGAATAAATAATAGATTCCGGGTCACTATTTAAGTACGGGAGAAGGAAATAATCGATAAAAACATGACGGAAACTTGTGCAGAAATACAACGAGGACGTGTTACACGTCATCTAGTTTAAACTTTTTTTTTTATTGTTATTTAAAATTATGAAACTTCAAACTAAGGTCTAGACACGGAATGGAACGAGATATCACGCCCGAATAATAATAAAATGGAACGAGTTCGATACTGCACGCAGGCACTTAAACGGGGGCGCAAAAAAAGAGCGAATTGCCTTGACCTCAAAGAAGTAGGGCTCCTATACTATGTGTTTACTTCCTTTAATACAGTGGTTTCCAAACTTTCTGCACCTCCGACTCCCTTTTTCAGAATGGGGAAAACACTGCTTTAATATAATAATTTGCTGTAGGGACCCCCCGTGTGTATTTTGTCTCGGGTCCCGTTACCTTCTGTTTCCTCCCTCCACACACACACACACCAATAACATTTTAAGTATTACGTCGATAAAAATATTACAACTACCGAGAAATAAACGATTATCGAAGTCAAGGTCGAGTTAAAAAAAAATAACACCGCATAACTGCTTCCGCCATTATTAAACTTGCATTGTTGTTGTATACGGCACGCGAACACACGGTCCGTCTGCCTAGGATGGAGGGTCTTTCTATAGGAAACTGATCCCTGTTTAGGTGTTAGGAACGTACAAATCCGGAAAATAAGTGGCCAGCCTACGCGCGAACCCACGACCGACCAGTGTATTGTGTGGTGTTAATATTGAATATTTTGGTGGTTAAGAGATTTTTATTCCGCCTCATTTAAGCTTAAATAGGCTAAAACAAACGAGTTTTGTCCTATTAAAACCGAGTGAACTTTCATCGTGACTAATGCAACAATAAACTCCGATTATAATTACAAAAAAAATGACTTAAATGGGGCAAAATAATCTTTATTGCAATACACTTTCAACAAAATATACAAAAATTTTCTTTCGAAGCTTTCTTGGGCATTTGTGTATATATATTTATGTATAATATAACAAATAGATTTGATGCATTCATTGTCAATAATAATATATATATAAAGTGGACACTTAATAACTGAACAGGTGCAAATGCACATATACAAATAATAATAATAATAAAAATAAAGATAAAAAAAAATTAAAAAATTGTTTACATTTTATATTAAACGATACGTTACCGATACATAATTTGTATATATCCATCACCATTATACCCCTTATATATTGTAATACCAAAAAACACAGTATTTTTTTTTTCTCTTGGAATGTTTAATTATGAATACAATATGAAGCACGACAGCCTAAAGCTATTCAATTAAATTTTACACGTGAATTTTCTGTAAACAACACAAAACTTAAAAATTTCTTTTTTCCTCCCCCTATAACCTGCTGCAGTATGGGAAGTTTTATGGACGAAAAAACAATACTTAAAACGGGGAAAAAACGCTAATAAATGTATTTATTAAATATAAATAGAGGTTGGGAATCTCGAGCATTTTAAATTTCCCGATTTCGGGAACGATTTTTCTTTTGTATATTTTGAAATGTTTTCCGGGAAATCCGGGATCGTGAGAAAACAAAGTAACTTTTTTTTTTTTTGTGTGTGTGTGTGTGTGTGTGTTGAAATGCAATTTCGCAAAAATCTTCAGATTTTAATTACTTGCATTCTATCAAAGAAATAATAATAAGTACACAAGTACAGTACATAAATCTCGAGCCTTAACAAAATTAAATAATAAATGACTCAATCCCATCCATTACAGAATGTCATTATAAAAATATATACTATATATATATATATATAGGCCTATATATATCGATTTTTTTTAAAGTTTTATCAGAAAAATACCCCCATAGATGCACTCATGTTTTGCCACGATATACATTAAAATCGTTATAATAATAATAATAATAATTTTCTTAATTTTATATAGGATTTAGGCGTGTTATTGCATTGTTTTTGAAATTATGAAAAGTGTTAATATCGATCAAAGTTAAATAATATCTTAAATAATAATAAAAAAAAAAACGAATTAAACGTTGACATTGAACTTGTGTGTACACACACCAGAACAAGTAGCGCGTAACATTTGTTCAAGGTCAGCGTCGAAGGAAGATCGTAAGCACGGTTAGAACACCCGCTAGTAATAGGTAGACGTCGTTATTATTAAAACATTAACTTACGCAATGGGCAATCGATACGGAGTTGTACGTGTACCAAAATATGTTATTTTCTCTTTAATAATAATACTTGATACACACAATTTTCTTATTTTTTTGTATATAAAACGGGGACGAAATTTAAGATTATGTGACTTAAAAAAAAAAAAAATTAATTCCTTTCCCAAGATTCGGAACTTCAACTCTTGGTTCCCAACCTCTAAGTATTAACTACTCTAAAAAGAAACAACATTCAATTTTAAGCTAATTCTATATAAAGTTTATAAATATTTTTTTTTACAGTGAAACAATTTAATATAGATTTCCAAATCTGTTCGATTCGATACGTAATATTGAAATGTTTTCTTCTTTTTTTAAATATAAACTCGAACATTTAAATTTTTCCCCCTTCAAAACTGGCGGCGATTAAGAAGTTCGTGTGAAATTCAGTTATAAATTGGTCGGTGTTTTTATTTTATTTATTTATTGTTTTATTATCTGCAAATTCCAGAAAATTTCGGCTGGTTCTCTACCGTAAAAATCTACGAGGAAATTAAGAACCGAATGGCACACGGGACGAAGGGGAATTGCGAGAGAGAGAGAGAGAGAGAAAGAGAGAGAGAATTAGCCAAAATTCCCGGGAACGAAGCCCGTGTGTTTGTCACATTGTGCACCAAAATACAAATGGCACTCAAAAAAGTTTTTTTTTTTCTTGTCACGTCGATATCTGTACAAAATAATTTCAACATGGTGCACAATCCTACTTCTTAAGTACATGCATTACTATTATTACATCCATTATTTAAATACGGCACGAGAAAAAGTATTCTAATACTACATACTGGGATATCACAGGATACTACATTTATGCAAAAGGTGTTGTTGAATGGATCGTGTGTGTTTCAGATATGTGTTTTTAGAACATTCTGAAGCATTCGTGCGATTTAGTGCGACCAAATCGTCGGCGAGTCAAAGTATGTATTCGATGCTGCTCTGGAAACACAATATAACTGCCCGGTGATATGGATTGTTCGACGTCAACGAATTTCCCTTTTTTGTGGCAAACAAACAAACATAAAAAATTTACGTTAATAAATGCAAAGGGAATTCTGTCGCGTGTTGTTGTTTATTGTTGCACTGGATCAAAAGCCCAATGTTGGAATAAGTAGAAGTATGGCGTCAAAGATGATCAAAAATTTGGAAAAAATATGTATCCAATTACGAAAAAGGTGAGTTTTTTTGTGCAAAGATGTATGATAAATTTCTATGAAATGAGTACGTCCTCTTTAGGTCTCGATGGTGCAAGGAAAGTGCAATTTCTTTTTTTTTTGTTTTGTTTTGTTTTTTTTTTTATAGAGGTGCTCTTAAATATTACAAGCAGAAAACGAAACATAGGTAGATACTTAGAAATTAAGTACAGAATTATCCCATTCTAACTCCTTGCTTTTTACTTTCTCGTTTTCTTCCTCCTCCGAACTTTCGTCTTCATCGTGATAACTGCTTCCGTCGTCGGAGCTGTCGCTATCGTCGTTATCTTCCCGCGGAGCCGACTTTGTATTCTGCTGTTCAATCTGCTGTATAGACAATTAATAATTTAAAAAATTTAATAAACTAGAAATATTTATGAACCAATAACTTACATCCATTGGATTTACTGTAATAGTCAACGAGGAATCGTCCCATGCCATTTCTTGATCGTCGTCTCTAGTTTCTCGCGTACGCCGATGAGCGGCTCGGATACGAATTACGCCTAAGACGATCATGAACACCAGAAATCCCACACACACAACGATGATAATTGCCACGGCATGACCTAAGAAGTTTAAAGTTCAATAAAATTATGCATTGTGTGTATTAAGGCTGATTGCTACCTCTTTGGTTATGCATGAGATTTCCAGCGTTAACAATGCTTTTTCTGTGAAATATTTTGGAAATCAATTCGTGAATTTTCTACAAATTTTCTACGACTTTAAAAATTCGTAGAAAATTAACGAATCGGATTTCTAAAATTCTGAACCGTGCGTTAATAGAAGAATTAAATAGGAATCTAATGCAAAAAACTGTTTGATTCTATCTGCTTCGGTTCTCGAAAATTTTTGGAAAAGAGGATTTGCCCATAGAAAAAGCATTCAATTTTTAACGCCATTTGCTGGAGTTCGCTGCGTGACCGGAGGTTACAATCGGTCTTAAAGATTTCTAAATATCATTCCGCTTTTTTACTTACTTGCGGAAGTCTTTGCAATTATTTTCCCTCCGTCTAAATTGGTTTCTAGATAGTTTGCCGGCCTAATTTTGGCATCGCTTTGTTCAACTCTATGCTGATGAACTTGTGCATGAGCCTGTGACTGTTTCGAGTCGGAACTGTGACTAGGTTCTGATCGAGGATGAATTACAGTCAACTGGAAGGGAAGAAAAAATTACAACTATAAACAACTTTCTACGCTCATTTTTAAGATATTCAACCATAAAATCTAAAACACTTAAAATTTTCAATAAAGATTCTGCTATGAAGCTTGCATTGAATAAGCAGAAATTCAACAATTATTTGAAAGTAATCTATTTATCATTTTAGTAAATATTGAATTTATTTTTTACATTAAGTCAGACTTTGTTCATTATAAGCATGCCCAACTAACATGGAACTTATATATATATATATATATAAGATTTAATGAAAAGATTTTGAACTTAATAAATCATTTAATATCCTCATTATAAAACTGGCTTGTAAATAAACGATCCTCTTCACCATTTATTTATTATTTAAACAGGTGAGACAAGTGTCACTGTGGAAATCCAAAAGATCCAAGATAAAAAATTAAATTTTATTTTCGATTTTAAATTCTATTAACCTAAATTAAAATCGTCTTACTGAAAATAGTGATTTAGAAAAATAATCTGTTTTTCTGTTTTATTAAATTAAAATGCCTGAACTCCACGCAAGGATATTATTATTGTTATATTATATTATTTATTCAGGAAATGTTTGTATTTGATAAAATTTTCCTGTAAGTTTTTATACAGTATATTGAATTATTCAACCTTACAATTATATAAATGTTTCAGTTGATTGCTGAAATGACAAAATAAACAAAGTAATGTATAAGTTTATTTATTTATTAATTCGTTTAAATTATATAAAAATCAAAAACTAAATAAACTATTTTGTGATTTTTGATGATACAGTAGGTGCTCTATATTTTCTGGCAATCTGCAGTTGCAGATAATACATTTGCAATACCAGATATAAATGTATAAAAAATTTGGTTAGTGTTTGATAAGACACATGAAATATATTCAGAAAGTTATTAAATATACTTTTACATAAATACATGTAAATGTAATTATAATAAATCAAAACCTTCGCAACTTTTTACTTAAAAACTAACAAATATTTGTCAAATACCATAAAAGTTTTATATCTAACATATTATGCAGATAAAAACAAGACACACAAATATACATACAGTGGATTCAACACAGTGTCAATTTAGCTGTCCTTCCAGAGTTTACTACTGTCAAGAATCCACTGTACATGAGACATCTTGTAGTTATTTTATATATATTATAACTTTATATATATATATATACCCTCATATATATATGAGAGAGAAAAATAAATATAAAGTTACAATTGCCTCATTGAATAACACAAGACATTTGAGCAGAATAAATTTCTTAGATAGATAAAAATTTATTTGGAAAAACAATATAGATGAAAAATGTGTTACCAAATAAAATAATACAACTGAAAAGTGTTACCAGATAAACCAATATCATAAAAAAAGTAAAATATTTTATAGTCTACCAAGCATCAATTTTTAAACATTTGTTCTTATAGAATGCAGTACAATCTGTGGGATTGATTTTATTTGCTATTTTTAAACTTTTACCGGTTTGATGTAACATTAATAAAAATTTCCCCAACAAAATAATTGTAAAAATCAACAAATATTAGACTATACAATGAAAAGTCTTATTTTTCTGAGGTGTGAACAAGAATAAAGAAGTCTTACAGCAGAGTGAACCCTTTAATGGAGGCTGCTTCATCCACCTCATTATGCAAAACATAAAAAAGTATTTGTTAATTTTTACAATTATTTGTCCTGAAAATTTTTATCAAATGTATTATATATTTTTTAATTGTGCCATTACCAAAAGGAAGTAGTTTTTTTAATGTTTTGAATTATGATGATTCCACTTTTTCATGATCTTTCTTTGCATATCACTAATTACTGTTGATTTTCTTTTCAAGAATTTATATTCAAATACATTCTGTGTTAGCCAATTTTAAATTTTTATTGTCAAAAAACCCACACAAAATGGGTATGATAAATCAGGTTAAATCTACTTTTAGAATACTTTACTATAATCACAGATGGAACACATTTTGTATGTCAATGTCTGGTTGAAGATGATGATAGTAATAATGAAATTGATTAAAAATATATAATTATAATTCTAAAAAAATTTTTTTTTTAAATTAAAATTCAGAATATAGTCTTTGAGTAAACACTCAACTGGTACTGATTTCAAGGAATGAATTATAATTATAATCAGTTAATCAATAAAGATATTTATTTTACTTTTTCCTTTTTATCCAAATGAATTTCACCGACACTCTTTGGTCTCATCAGTTTATAAGAATATTTGATTTACATTGGCACTTTTATGCCATACCAAAGACTATATTCTGGATTTTAATCATCAGCCCTGCAATTTCTAGAAAGTACTGTTCTTTTCATTTGGTCAGATTCTGTTATTCTGTCATAATAAATCTAGATGTTTTTGTTAATTGAATGTTTTAATGTAAAATTTTTTGTTTAAGTGATTTTATATAATGTTACATGGTACAAATGTAAAAAATATTACAAATACAGTAAGAATTTTTAGATTGTTTGAATTATATCAAGTCTAAAGATTTGAAAAAAGAAATTTACAGATAAGGAATAGAAAATAAAAACTGTATTAAATCAAAGTCATTTTGATAGTTATCCTTATAAACCATAATGTACACTCTGTGGAAAAAATATAAAACATTATCAAAAATTCATAGTATTATGCAATAAAATATAAAATTACTATAGTTGCATAAATTTTACTTATTTTGAATGTACTTGACCTAACTGCCAAATTACTGCCAAAAACTTTTCAGTTTCAGTATTTTTCTACTTATCCAATTTTATAGAATACTGGAATTTTTTTTGGTTATTTACTGAATAATTTCTAATGTAGAATAAAACAAGTTATTTGAAAAATATCTAAGAAAATGGAGCACAAAAAAAACTAAAAATTTTATTTATTTATTTATTCATTAGATGCAAATAAATTATTTCATAATATTAGCACTGTCAAAGCACATTGATATTAGTTGCATTTCATTTTTTGCATGCTCCCCTGTTAATTAAGATGTTAGAATTTGTGTGTTAAGTTGTCAAAGTTTTGTACAGGTGATTTGTTTTACTATAGTCGAAAGTGTATATGTGGTTGTCATTTTATTGGATCGGAATGTCACCATCCCTACTGTGACCTCTGACAATTAACTGTGACATTCCAATCATATCTTCAGAAGGGAGTTGAGTTGGTGGACAGTATGTCATTAATTTCTCTATCATGTCTCTATCAATTTGTGTGTAAGAAACATATTTTACTTTAGTTTTCCAACATATTCAATTGCAACATACAAATTTATCTATCATCCATATTCAAATTTTCTTAAAACTTTTATTTATTTTTGTCATTTAGAAATAAGAAATAATAATTCACTTTGAATAACAATAATAATCCAAAATTGCAAATAAACAATAACCAAACACCTTTATCGTTGCTGAGAAAGTTTATTTAAAACAAACGTTTGACCTATTCCATAGGCCATTGTCAGATTGAAAATGGACAATTGAAAGATTTCGTTCCACACGATCAAATACAAATATTTAAATTTAAAAAAAAAAACTGGCAAAGGATTAAAAAATAATATACATGTAATGTATAAAAATATATATAATAAAAACAAAGAATAAAATAAAAATAAACTCAGAAATACTACTAAATATAAGTATCAACTAATACAATAAAACTAACG